>NW_026278070.1:17500-26005 GCF_023373465.1 Oncorhynchus keta | reverse complement strand
ATATTTGCTGGTCTGTGGTGTGGAATGAGGAGCAACCAGATGTTGCACTTGACACATTTATGAAATTGCTTATCCCAGTTACTAATAGCACCCGTTAAGAAAATGACTGTAAAAATGATAAAATCCCTGTGAATTTAAAAGTTCTGAATTGAACAATGACGTCGTCTTATCGGATCTTAACCAGCTATCTTTTTTATTTTATTTTTACGTTGTTCATAACCTGTTTTGTACATAATGTTGCTGCTACCATCTCTTATGACCGAAAAGAGCTCCTGGAAATCGGAACTGCGACCTGTGACCTCAAACAGTTCTTCTTCAATGAGTCGGACAGGAAGGATATTCTACTACAGACACTCGACCAGGCCCAAATCAATCGCTGGAGAAGGAAACAGAGGTATAGTGGAAAAGATCAGGGTGCTTGCAGGATCAGGCAACGAGTGGCTAATCTGCCCTTGCCTTCCGTCCTGCTAGCTAATGTTCAATAGCTGGAAAATACATGGGATGAACTGAAAGCACCTATATCCTACTAACGGGACATGAAAAAATGTAATACCTTATGTTTCATCGAGTTGCGGCTGATCGACGACCATAAGAACATACAGCTGGTGGGTTCCATTGGTAGGGACAGAACAGCAGCCAAGACATGGGGGCGGGGGCCAGACGGATTACCAGGACATGTACTCCAAGCATGTGCTGACCAACTGGCAAGTGTCTTCACTGACATTTTCAACCTCTCCCTGTCTCAGTCTGTAATATCAACATGTTTCAAGCAGACCACCATAGTCCCTGTGCCCAAGAACACTAAGGTAACCTGCATAAATGACGACCGACTCGTAGCACTCACATCTGTAGCCATGAAATGCTTTGAAAAGCTGGCCATGGCTCACATCAATACAATTATCCTGGAAACCCTAGACCCACTCCACTTTGCATACTGCCCCAACAGATCTATAGATGATGCAATCTTTATTGCACTCCACACTGCCCTTTCACACCTGGACAAAAGGAATACCTATGTGACAATGCTATTCATTGACCACAGCTCAGTGTTCAGCACTATAGTGCCCTTAAAGCTTATCACTAAGCTAAGGACCCTGGGACACCTCCCTCTGCAACTGGATCCTGGATTTCCTGACGGGCCACCCTCAACACAGAGGCCCGTCAGGGGTGCGTGCTCAGTCCCCTACTGCACTCCCTGGCCTACCACGTCTGTGTGGCCAAGCATGACTCCAACACCATTATTACGTTTTCTGATGACACAACCGTGGTAGGCCTGATCACCCACAGCAATAAGAGGTCATCGACCTGACCGTGTGGTGCCAGGACAAGAACTTCTCCCTCAATGTGAGCAAGACAAAAACAACAAAGATGATCGTAGACGACAGGAAAAGGAGGACCGAGCAGGGATGGAGGGAAACGGGTCGAGAGTTTCAAGTTCCTTGATGTCCACATCACCAACAAACTATCATGGTCCAAACACAGCAAGACAGTCGTGAAGAGGACACAGGATACTGAAAATATTTGGAATTGGTTCCCAGATCCTTGAAAAGTTATACAGTGTCACGCCCTGGTCTTAGTATTTTGTGTTTTCTTTATTATTTTGGTCAGGCCAGGGTGTGACATGGGTTATTTATGTGGTGGGTTTTGTCTAGGTTTTTTTTGTAGGTTATGGGATTGTGGTGTAGTATAGTTGTCTAGAAAAGTCTATGGTTGCCTGGAGTGGTTCTCAATCAGAGGCAGGTGTTTATCGTGGTCTCTGATTGGGAACCATATTTAGGCAGCCATATTCTTTGAGTGTTTGGTGGGTGATTGTTCCTGTCTCTGTGTTGTTTGCAACAGATAGGGCTGTTTAGTATTTTTGTAATGTTCGTTATTATCTTTATTAAAGATGTATCGAGATAACCACGCTGCATTTTGGTCCTCCTCTCATTCACCGGAAGAAAACCTTAACATACAGCTGCACCATCATCCTGACCGGTTGCTTCTCTGCCTTGTATGGAAACTGCATCTGACCGTAAGGCGATACAGAGGGTGGCATACGGCCGAATACATCGCTGGAACTTCCTCAAATCCAGGACCTATATACTAGGCGGTGTCATAAATATTGACATACACTCCAGTCACCCAAGACGTAGACTGTTTTCTCTGCTACCACACGTCAAGTGGTACCGGAGCGCCAAGTCTAGGACCAAAATGCTTCCCAACAGCTTCTACCCCCAAGACATAAAGCTGCTGAACAATTAATCAAAAGGCCACTGGACTATTTACATTGACCCCCCTTTGTTTTGTGCTGCTTCAGGTTTTCCTACTTACAAAGCATGTAGAGGTCTGTAATATTTATCATAGGTAAACTTCAACTGTTAGAGACGGAATCTAAAACAAAAATCCAGAAAATCACATTGTATGATTTTTAAGTAATTCATTTGCATTTTACAGACCTCTACATGCTTTGTAAGTAGAAAAACCTGCAAAATCAGCAGTGTATCAAATACTTGTTCTCCCCACTGTATATGCAGGCCTCAGCCACTACCCTAAGAGCACTTGATTCAGTGTATCATGCAGCCCTCAGGTTCATTACAGAAACGTCTAACACACCATTGTGATCTCTACAACGCTGTTGGTTGGTCGTCATTGGCCTTGCGTAGGCTTAAACACTGGTATACACTGGTTTCTAAGACCATATTGGTTAAAATGGCACTTTATCTCTATTCTTTATTAATCAGATCAGTAAATAAATATCAGTTACGGTCCCATTCTGATTTGCTTCTAACAGTACCAAACATTAGAACAGGTTATGGTAGAAATAGTTTTAGTTACTCAGCTCCGTGTCTCCTGAACACTTTCAAATGTGTTTCAGTTTCGCTGGTGGAGTTTAAACACTTGATCGATGTATATATCACAGAAGAGTGTAATTGTCAGAAGAGTGTAATTGTTCCCACTGCTGCTATTGGAAAAGAGCCGTTATCTCAACGAGAAAAACCTTTATAAATAAATAAAAATGTAATGGAAAGAGCAGGTGTCCAATAATGTTTTGTACACTTGGTGTATGTACACATCTACCTCAATTACCTCGTACCCCTGTACATCGACTCTGTGCTGGTATTATTTTTCTATTATTTCTATTTATTTTGTGAAGGATCTGTAAGGAAGCATTTCCCCCCCCTATCGTTGGGCCTGTAAATTAAAGGTTGTTGGATCAAATTCCGAGCTGACAAGGTAAAAATCTGTCCGCCGTGAGCAAGTCATTGTAAGTAAGAATTTGTTCTTATCTGACCTGCCTGGTTAAATAAATATAAAAAAAAAAAAGTTTACCAAGCATGAGACAAATAACATTTGATTTGATCTCTTGATTGTTGTCTGTCCAACTTTTTACAAAAGTTACATTCTTGTAAAAAACTAAAATAATAAAAAGCAGCGTTTTGTTTCCAGAGCTCAGAGGAGATCTGAATTTGCCTCCTTGGCCAGAACAAAGGAGTAATAATGTTCACATCTTGTTCTAATAGAATGACTGGTATCTCCAAATCATTCTGGCATAAAGCTATGTTGGGCATTTGATCGTTGCCCATACATCATACATCCACTGGCTTTCTGAGCTCTTCAGATCGCAAGTGAAAGACAGAGCCAAAAGTCGACCTCCCTCACTCTAGAGATAAGAGCAAACCCCCCCAAGAGAGAGAAAGAGAAAGGGAGAGAAAGAGTGTGAGAGAGAGACAAAGAAAGAAAGAGAGGCAGAGAGAGAGAGAGAGAGAGAGAGAGAGAGTGAGAGAGAGAGAGAGAGAGGGAAAGAAAGGGTTAAGGCTTCACAGGCTTCCATGGGAGACCCCCTGCTCTACCTTCAGTGTTAATGGTTCTCTCTCCAGAAAGACATTGGTAGCCATCAGAGGACTGGGGCTGGGGACGGGAGGAAACTGGAGAGGACTGAGCAGGGATAGGGGGGCTGGGAAGGTTTAATGAAGGATATGGGGCTGGGGAGAGCTGTGAGGGTAGGGGAAGGATTGGGATGGGTTTGGGGTTGGATAGGGAGGGATGGTGAGGGAGGTGGAGGGCTGAGGGAGGGTTGGGGGAGGGTTGAGGAGTGATGGGGAGGGAGAGATGAGGAGGGAGAGATGGGGAGAGTAGGGCAGGGGTTGGTGGAGGGCTGGCGGACGGCGTTGCCAGATGTAGAGGCAGACTAACGTGTCTGCTCTCCGGCAGATTAGAAGAGGTCACGCCATTCTAATGAGAGTCATTACTATCACATGATAGAACTAATTAGTAAGCAGCTTATTTTACAATACAGATCATCTGAATCACAAGGTTAATCACATCTGAGACACAGACAGGCCTTCAGATTAGATCTCTGGAGCTTTGTTGTCTCTCTCTCTCTCTCTCTCTTCATCTCTCTCTCCGTCTCTTTCTCTCTCTTTCTGGCTTGCTCGTTCACAATCGTTCTCTCTCATTTGATCTCTCTCTTCATATCCTTCTCTACTTTGAGAGTGGAAAGAGTCATACAGGCCATATGCAGACAGTATTATTTTCTCCCTGTGTTTTCGCCAGGAAGCGCTTGACTGCGTAATTATCAAACATCATCAGCCAGGTTTCCCTGTGCAAGGATGGAACTAGCTACAGTACTAGGATGGAACTAGCTACAGTACTAGGATGGAACTAGCTACAGTACTAGGATGGAACTAGCTACAGTACTAGGATGGAACTAGCTACGGTACTAGGATGGAACTAGCTACGGTACTAGGATGGAACTAGCTACGGTACTAGGATGGAACTAGCTACAGTACTAGGATGGAACTAGCTACAGTACTAGGATGGAACTAGCTACAGTACTAGGATGGAACTAGCTACAGTACTAGGATGGAACTAGCTACGGTACTAGGATGGAACTAGCTACAGTACTAGGATGAAACTAGCTACAGTACTAGGATGGAACTAGCTACGGTACTAGGATGGAACTAGCTACGGTACTAGGATGGAACTAGCTACAGTACTAGGATGGAACTAGCTACAGTACTAGGATGGAACTAGCTACGGTACTAGGATGGAACTAGCTACGGTACTAGGATGGAACTAGCTACGGTACTAGGATGGAACTAGCTACGGTACTAGGATGGAACTAGCTACGGTACTAGGATGAAACTAGCTACGGTACTAGGATGAAACTAGCTACGGTACTAGGATGAAACTAGCTAAGGTACTAGGATGGAACTAGCTACGGTACTAGGATGGAACTAGCTACGGTACTAGGATGGAACTAGCTACGGTACTAGGATGGAACTAGCTACGGTACTAGGATGGAACTAGCTACAGTACTAGGATGGAACTAGCTACAGTACTAGGATGGAACTAGCTACGGTACTAGGATGGAACTAGCTACGGTACTAGGATGGAACTAGCTACAGTACTAGGATGGAACTAGCTACAGTACTAGGATGGAACTAGCTACAGTACTAGGATGGAACTAGCTACGGTACTAGGATGGAACTAGCTACGGTACTAGGATGGAACCAGCTACAGTACTAGGATGGAACTAGCTACGGTACTAGGATGGAACTAGCTACGGTACTAGGATGGAACTAGCTACAGTGCTAGGATGGACCTCGCTACAGTACTAGGATGGAACTAGCTACAGTACTAGGATGGAACTAGCTACAGTACTAGGATGGAACTAGCTACAGTACTAGGATGGAACTTGCTACAGTACTAGGATGAAACTAGCTACGGTACTAGGATGAAACTAGCTAGGGTACTAGGATGGAACTAGCTACAGTACTAGGATGGAACTAGCTACAGTACTAGGATGGAACTAGCTACAGTACTAGGATGGAACTAGCTACGGTACTAGGATGAAACTAGCTACGGTACTAGGATGAAACTAGCTATGGTACTAGGATGGAACTAGCTACGGTACTAGGATGGAACTAGCTACGGTACTAGGATGGAACTAGCTACAGTACTAGGATGGAACTAGCTACAGTACTAGGATGGAACTAGCTACAGTACTAGGATGGAACTAGCTACGGTACTAGGATGAAACTAGCTACGGTACTAGGATGAAACTAGCTATGGTACTAGGATGGAACTAGCTACAGTACTAGGATGGAACTAGCTACAGTACTAGGATGGAACTAGCTACAGTACTAGGATGGAACTAGCTACAGTACTAGGATGGAACTAGCTACAGTACTAGGATGGAACTAGCTACAGTACTAGGATGGAACTAGCTACAGTACTAGGATGGAACTAGCTACAGTACTAGGATGGAACTAGCTACAGTACTAGGATGGAACTAGCTATGGTACTAGGATGGAACTAGCTACAGTATGCATATTTAGTTGATTCACTCACTGTCTTTAAAATGAACTAGGTTTCATAGCAGTCAGAGAACAGAACACCTGTCCTTGAGTTTTTAACATTTCCATTACTGATAAACGAACCCTGCCTGCTCTACATTCCAGACCTCTAGACACAGACAGCCTCAGCAGGTTTACAGTGCTGCATCGTACGCATCATCAGAACCTAACCTGGACCAGGTGTTCAGGAGATACTCTGATAGTAAACTACATGATCACAGAAACATGTTGGTCATGTCTGGGGATGGTTGATGGTCATGTCTGGGGCTGGTTGATGGTCATGTCTGGGGCTGGTTGATGGTCATGTCTGGGGATAGTTGGTGGTCATGTCTGGGGATAGTTGGTGGTCATGTCTGGGGATGGTTGGTGGTCATGTCTGGGGATAGTTGATGGTCATGTCTGGGGATAGTTGATGGTCATGTCTGGGGATAGTTGATGGTCATGTCTGGGGATAGTTGGTGGTCATGTCTGGGGCTGGTTGATGGTCATGTCTGGGGATGGTTGATGGTCATGTCTGGGGATAGTTGGTGGTCATGTCTGGGGCTGGTTGATGGTCATGTCTGGGGATGGTTGATGGTCATGTCTGGGGATGGTTGGTGGTCATGTCTGGGGATGGTTGGTGGTCATGTCTGGGGATGGTTGGTGGTCATGTCTGGGGATAGTTGGTGGTCATGTCTGGGGATGGTTGGTGGTCATGTCTGGGGATAGTTGGTGGTCATGTCTGGGGATAGTTGGTGGTCATGTCTGGGGATGGTTGGTGGTCATGTCTGGGGATAGTTGGTGGTCATGTCTGGGGATGGTTGGTGGTCATGTCTGGGGATGGTTGGTGGTCATGTCTGGGGATGGTTGGTGGTCATGTCTGGGGATAGTTGGTGGTCATGTCTGGGGATAGTTGGTGGTCATGTCTGGGGATGGTTGGTGGTCATGTCTGGGGATGGTTGGTGGTCATGTCTGGGGATGGTTGATGGTCATGTCTGGGGATGGTTGGTGGTCATGTCTGGGGATGGTTGATGGTCATGTCTGGGGATAGTTGGTGGTCATGTCTGGGGATGGTTGGTGGTCATGTCTGGGGATAGTTGATGGTCATGTCTGGGGATAGTTGGTGGTCATGTCTGGGGATAGTTGGTGGTCATGTCTGGGGATAGTTGGTGGTCATGTCTGGGGATAGTTGATGGTCATGTCTGGGGCTGGTTGATGGTCATGTCTGGGGATAGTTGATGGTCATGTCTGGGGATAGTTGATGGTCATGTCTGGGGATAGTTGGTGGTCATGTCTGGTGATGGTTGATGGTCATGTCTGGGGATAGTTGGTGGTCATGTCTGGGGATAGTTGATGGTCATGTCTGGGGCTGGTTGATGGTCATGTCTGGGGAGAGTTGATGGTCATGTCTGGGGATAGTTGATGGTCATGTCTGGGGCTGGTTGATGGTCATGTCTGGGGCTGGTTGATGGTCATGTCTGGGGATAGTTGGTGGTCATGTCTGGGGATAGTTGGTGGTCATGTCTGGGGATAGTTGGTGGTCATGTCTGGGGCTGGTTGATGGTCATGTCTGGGGATAGTTGATGGTCATGTCTGGGGATAGTTGGTGGTCATGTCTGGGGAAAGTTGATGGTCATGTCTGGGGAAAGTTGATGGTCATGTCTGGGGATAGTTGGTGGTCATGTCTGGGGATAGTTGGTGGTCATGTCTGGGGATGGTTGATGGTCATGTCTGGGGATAGTTGGTGGTCATGTCTGGGGCTGGTTGATGGTCATGTCTGGGGCTGGTTGATGGTCATGTCTGGGGATAGTTGGTGGTCATGTCTGGGGATAGTTGATGGTCATGTCTGGGGCTGGTTGATGGTCATGTCTGGGGAGAGTTGATGGTCATGTCTGGGGATAGTTGATGGGGATGGTTGATGGGGATAGTTGATGGTCATGTCTGGGGATAGTTGATGGGGATAGTTGATGGTCATGTCTGGGGATAGTTGGTGGTCATGTCTGGGGATGGTTGATGGTCATGTCTGGGGATAGTTGATGGTCATGTCTGGGGATAGTTGATGGTCATGTCTGGGGATAGTTGATGGTCATGTCTGGGGATAGTTGATGGTCATGTCTGGGGATAGTTGATGGTCATGTCTGGGGATAGTTGACGGTCATGTCTGGGGATGGTTGATGGTCATGTC
>NW_026278070.1:0-12500 GCF_023373465.1 Oncorhynchus keta | reverse complement strand
TCTGGACCACTGGTAGGGTTATAGCTATGTTCTGACCACTGGTAGGGTTATAGCTATGTTCTGGACCACTGGTAGGGTTATAGCTATGTTCTGGACCACTGGTAGGGTTATAGCTATGTTCTGGACCACTGGTAGGGTTATAGCTATGTTCTGGACCACTGGTAGGGTTATAGCTATGGAACCCTCTTTGGAAATGGTTATAAATTGAACTCAAAAACGTTCTGCCTGGATCTGAAATGTTTCTAAAGGAACAAAAATGGTTCCTCAAAGGGTTCTCTTATGGGGACAGCCAATGAACCCTTTTTTTAAAAGAGTGTTGCATTTTAAGTGTGTTCTAAACTTCAATGCCCTTGTCAATGATTTCCTAGTAGTGAAATAAATCCATGAGTTCTGAGTTTATTTATATAGTTAACTTTGCTCTCCCCTTCTCTCCATATGAGCCGTCAAAACAACAGGGACAGAAGTGAAGTCCCAATTCAATGGCTCAGTCACAAGACGTATGTGGCAGGGATTCCGCACAATCATGGGTTATAAGGGCAAAGCCAGCCACGTTGTGTACACTGACGGCTCGATCCTGGTCAAACTAAACACCTTCTTCGTCTGCTTTGAGGAAAACACAGAGCCGCAGTCAATGGGCATCACCACTCAAGAAGACTGTGAGCTCTTGTTCTCCGTGGCCGACGTGAGTAAGACAGTGGTCCTTCTGTGGCTCAGTTGGTATAGCATGGTGCTGGTAACGCCAGGGTAGTGGGTTCGATTCCCGGGACCACCCATATGTAGAATGTATGCACACATGACTGCTTTGGATAAAAGCGTCAGCTAAATGGCATATATTATTATTATATTATAGCATGTTAACCCTCGCAAGGCTGCCGGCCCAGACGGCATCCCAAGCTACGTCCTAAGAGCATGTGCAGACCAGCTGGCTGGAATAGTATTACCATTACTAGTAGTATTTGTAGTATTATTAGTGTTAGTGGTATTACTATTATTAATATGTATTTTTATTATTGGTATTATTAGTATTATTTTTATTCGTATTATTTGTAGTATTATTACTATTAGTAGTATTAGTGGTATGAATACTTTTGGTTGTATTATTAGTATTAATAGTATTATTAGTAGTATTAGTATAATTAGTAGCATCAGTATTAATATTATTAGTAGTATCTGTCACGCCCTGGTCGAAGTATAGTATGTTTGTCTTCATTTATTTGGTCAGGCCAGGGTGTGACATGGGTTTTTGTGGTGCGTTTTTGTCTTGGGGTTTTGTGGGGTGTCTAGCATAGTCTATGGCTGCCTGAGGCGGTTCTCAATCAGAGTCAGGTGATTATCGTTGTCTCTGATTGGGAACCATATTTAGGCAGCTATATTCTTTGAGTATGTCGTGGGTGATTGTTCCTGTCTCTGTGTTAGTTGTCACCAGATAGGCTGTATAGGTTTTCACATTCCGTTTGTGGTTTTTGTATTGTTCATGTTTTTTCGTCTATTAAAGATGTATCGAACTAACCACGCTGCATTCTGGTCCGACTCTCCTTCAACGGATGAAAACAGTATCAGTATTATTAGCAGTGTTAGTAGTATTGGTATAAGTAGTATTAGTAGTGTTAATGGTAGTAGTATTAGTATTATTAGCAGTGTTAGTAGTATTGGTATAAGTAGTATTAGTATTATTAGCAGTGTTAGTAGTATTGGTATAAGTAGTATTAGTAGTGTTAATGGTATTAGTATTTGTATTATTAGTAGTATTAGCATTAGTAGTGGTATTAGTAGTAGTATGGTTAGTAGTATCATTAGTAGTATCGTTAGTATTATTAGTAGTATTAATAGTATCAGTATTAGTAGTTTTAGTATTATTAATAGTATTTGTGGTATTGGTAGTATTAGTATTAGTATTATTAGTGGTATTAATAGTATCCGAATTCATATTATTAGTAGTACTGGTATTAGTATTATTAGTGGTATTTGTATTATTAGCGGTATAGGTAGTATTAGTATTAGTGTCATTAGCAGTATTAGTATTAGTAGTAGTATTGGTGGTACTAGTATTATTATTAGCAGTATAAATAGTATTGGTATTAGTATTATCAGTGGTATTAGTATTAGTAGTATTAGTATTAGTATTGGTAGTAGTATTAGTGTTACTAGTAGTGTTAGTATTTTTTTGCAACTTGGGTTTGAGAATAGCGCTTTACAAAATAAATGAATGATTTATTGTTATCACGAATGTGGACTGTCCATATAAAACTAAATGTAATAAAGTAGTCACTGTCAGTGTCTAACCCCTGGGATGTCCTCAGCAAACAGGCTCACAATGTTGGTCGGCATTTTAGTCTGCAGTATCTGGTGTTTTTATTTAACCAGGAAAGTCGGTTAAGAACAAATTCTTATTTTCAATGACGGCCTACCGGGGACCAGCCAACCGGAAGGTTGCAAGTTCAAATCCCCGAGCTGACAAGGTACAAATCTGTCGTTCTGCCCCTGAACAGGCAGTTAACCCCACTGTTCCTAGGCCATCATTGAAAATAAGAATTTGTTCTTAACTGACTTGCCTAGTTAAATAAAGGTAAAAAAAAATAATTAAAAAAAGATAATAGCATGGTTTATTTTCGCCATAAAGCCTTTTTGAAATCTGACACCGCGGCCGGATTAACAAGATTTAATTTGACATATTGCATGTGTATTTTCAAGAATGTTAATTATTATACATTTATATTATTATATTATTATTTATTTATATTTACAATTCTGTATTTTGAATTTGTCACCCTGCACTTTCACTAGATGTTGGTCAGGTGGGACGGTAGCGTCCCATCTAGCCTAGAGAGGTCATTAATAAAACACAGTAACCAAAAAATATGGTTGAACATCTGATGCAGCACTCACTCTCCTTGGTCAAATAGCCCATAGCCTTGTAGGTAGCCACAGTATTCTGCATGAGACACATACCAGCTGTATCACAATATAATATTTAGTTTGATGTGGATGTTTTGTGTCTTGGCCCATAGCCTTGTAGGTAGCCACAGTATTCTGCATGAGACACATACCAGCTGTATCACAATATAATATTTAGTTTGATGTGGATGTTTTGTGTCTTGGCCCATAGCCTTGTAGGTAGCCACAGTATCCTGCATGAGACACATACCAGCTGTATCACAATATAATATTTAGTTTGATGTGGATGTTTTGTGTCTTGGCCCATAGCCTTGTAGGTAGCCACAGTATCCTGCATGAGACACATACCAGCTGTATCACAATATAATATTTAGTTTGATGTGGATGTTTTGTGTCTTGGCCCATAGCCTTGTAGGTAGCCACAGTATTCTGCATGAGACACATACCAGCTGTATCACAATATAATATTTAGTTTGATGTGGATGTTTTGTGTCTTGGCCCATAGCCTTGTAGGTAGCCACAGTATCCTGCATGAGACACATACCAGCTGTATCACAATATAATATTTAGTTTGATGTGGATGTTTGTGTCTTGGCCCATAGCCTTGTAGGTAGCCACAGTATCCTGCATGAGACACATACCAGCTGTATCACAATATAATATTTAGTTTGATGTGGATGTTTTGTGTCTTGGCCCATAGCTATGAACCATGTAAATGTTTCAGGACAGGGTTTTGTTCTTTCTGGATTACATTAGAATGACAATCGCAGGGCAACAACTCTTACAATTCCAATGATTGAATCTTACAAGCTACTGTTTTTAATCATACAACTAAGTTTTTGCTAAAGTGAAGACGCTGAAAAACATTGTTGCCTGCGCTACAGACATCTATATCGGTTTGCTAATACTAGTAAAGGCTCAGTGAACTACTTTTACTTTATTCTGATTGTTCAGGGGGTGCTGCAGTACCCTCAACACCCGTACTTCCCGTGGCTATGCTGGTACTTACCATGGGGAAAATTTTGTGGAATAGTCCAGTCCTATCAGGCCGTTACGAGTCTCCTTGTAGATAGCCACAGTATCCTGCATGAGACACATACCAGCTGTATCACAATATCCTACACAACAAACACATACAATACTAGTCAAAAGTTTGGACACCAACTCATTCAAGGGTTTCTTTATTTTAGTATTTTCTACATTGTAGAATATTAGTGAAGACATCAGAACTATGAAATAACACACAAGTGTTAAACAAATTAAAATATATTTTATATTCTTCAAAGTAGCCACCCTTTGCCTTGATGACAGCTTTGCAAACTCTTGACATACTCTCAACCAGCTTCATGAGGAATGCTTTTCCAAACAGCCTTGAAGGAGTTCCCACATATGCTGAGCACATGTTGGCTGCTTTTCAGTCACTCTGCGGTCCAACTCCATCTCAAATTTGGTTGAGGTCAGGTGATTGTGGAGGCCAGGTCATCTGATGCAGCACTCCATCACTCTCCTTCTTGGTAAAATAGCCCTTACACAGCCTGGAGGTGGGTTTTGTGTCATTGTCCTGTTGAAAGACAAATGACAGTCCCACTAAGCGCAAAACAGATGGGATTGCGTATCGCTACAGAATGCTGTGGTAGCCATGCTGGTTTAGTTTGCCTTGAATTCTAAATAAATCACAGACAGTGTCACCAGTAAAGCACCCCCACACCATTCCTACTCCATGCTTCATGGTGGGAACCGCACATGTGGAGATCATTCGTTCACCTACTCTGCATCTCACAAAGACACAGTGGCCTTTGGACTTATCAGACCAAAGGACACATTTCCACTGTTCTAATGTCCATTGCTTGGGTTTCTTGGTTCATGTATCTTGGCCCAAGCAAGTCTCTTCTTATCATTGGTGTCCTTTAGTAGTTGTTTCTTTGCAGCAATTCGACCATGAAGACCTGATTCACACAGTCTCCTCTGAACAGTTGATGTTGAGATGTGTCTGTTACTTAAACTCTGTGAAGCATTTATTTGAGTCTCTGAGGAGAAGTTAACTCTAACAAACTTATCCTCTGCAGCAGAGGTATCTTTGGGTCTTCCTTTCCTATGGCAGGGTTCATGAGAGCCAGTTTCATCATAGCGCTTGATGGTTTTTGCCACTGCCCTTGAAACTTTCAAAGTTCTTGAAATGTTCTGCTTTGACTGACCTTCATGTCTTAAATTAATGATTGGACGGTCGTTTCTCTTTGCATATTTGAGCTGTTCTTGCCATAATATGGACTTGGTACTCTACCAAATAGGGCTAACAATAAGCTGGGAATAGAACGTTCGGAAGGCGAGTTGGTGCCACGGTGCTCTATAGAACTAATAGGAGCTGGCATTGTGACGCAGAACAATAAGCTGGGAATAGAACGTTCTGAAGGCGAGTTGGTGCCACGGTGCTCAGTAGAACTAATAGGAGCTGGCATTGTGACGCAGAACAATAAGCTGGGAATAGAACGTTCTGAAGGCGAGTTGGTGCCACGGTGCTCAGTAGAACTAATAGGAGCTGGCATTGTGACGCAGAACAATAAGCTGGGAATAGAACGTTCTGAAGGCGAGTTGGTGCCACGGTGCTCTATAGAACTAATAGGAGCTGGCATTGTGACGCAGAACAATAAGCTGGGAATAGAACGTTCTGAAGGCGAGTTGGTGCCACGGTGCTCTATAGAACTAATAGGAGCTGGCATTGTGACGCAGAACAATAAGCTGGGAATAGAACGTTCTGAAGGCGAGTTGGTGCCACGGTGCTCTATAGAACTAATAGGAGCTGGCATTGTGACGCAGAACAATAAGCTGGGAATAGAACGTTCTGAAGGCGAGTTGGTGCCACGGTGCTCTATAGAACTAATAGGAGCTGGCATTGTGACGCAGAACAATAAGCTGGGAATAGAACGTTCTGAAGGCGAGTTGGTGCCACGGTGCTCTATAGAACTAATAGGAGCTGGCATTGTGACGCAGAACAATAAGCTGGGAATAGAACGTTCTGAAGGCGAGTTGGTGCCACGGTGCTCTATAGAACTAATAGGAGCTGGCATTGTGACGCAGAACAATAAGCTGGGAATAGAACGTTCTGAAGGCGAGTTGGTGCCACGGTGCTCTATAGAACTAATAGGAGCTGGCATTGTGACGCAGAACAATAAGCTGGGAATAGAACGTTCTGAAGGCGAGTTGGTGCCACGGTGCTCTATAGAACTAATAGGAGCTGGCATTGTGACGCAGAACAATAAGCTGGGAATAGAACGTTCTGAAGGCGAGTTGGTGCCACGGTGCTCTATAGAACTAATAGGAGCTGGCATTGTGACGCAGAACAATAAGCTGGGAATAGAACGTTCTGAAGCGAGTTGGCGCCACGGTGCTCTATAGAACTAATAGGAGCTGGCATTGTGACGCAGAACAATAAGCTGGGAATAGAACGTTCTGAAGGCGAGTTGGTGCCACGGTGCTCAGAACTAATAGGAGCTGGCATTGTGACGGAACAATAAGCTGGGAATAGAACGTTCTGAAGGTGAGTTGGTGCCACGGTGCTCTATAGAACTAATAGGAGCTGGCATTGTGACGCAGAACAATAAGCTGGGAATAGAACGTTCTGAAGGTGAGTTGGTGCCACGGTGCTCTATAGAACTAATAGGAGCTGGCATTGTGACGCAGAACAATAAGCTGGGAATAGAACGTTCTGAAGGTGAGTTGGTGCCACGGTGCTCTATAGAACTAATAGGAGCTGGCATTGTGACGCAGAACAATAAGCTGGGAATAGAACGTTCTGAAGGTGAGTTGGTGCCACGGTGCTCTATAGAACTAATAGGAGCTGGCATTGTGACGCAGAACAATAAGCTGGGAATAGAACGTTCTGAAGGCGAGTTGGTGCCACGGTGCTCTATAGAACTAATAGGAGCTGGCATTGTGACGCAGAACAATAAGCTGGGAATAGAACGTTCTGAAGGCGAGTTGGTGCCACGGTGCTCTATAGAACTAATAGGAGCTGGCATTGTGACGCAGAACAATAAGCTGGGAATAGAACGTTCTGAAGGCGAGTTGGTGCCACGGTGCTCTATAGAACTAATAGGAGCTGGCATTGTGACGCAGAACAATAAGCTGGGAATAGAACGTTCTGAAGGCGAGTTGGTGCCACGGTGCTCTATAGAACTAATAGGAGCTGGCATTGTGACGCAGAACAATAAGCTGGGAATAGAATAGAACGTTCTGAAGGCGAGTTGGTGCCACGGTGCTCTATAGAACTAATAGGAGCTGGCATTGTGACGCAGAACAATAAGCTGGGAATAGAACGTTCTGAAGGCGAGTTGGTGCCACGGTGCTCTATAGAACTAATAGGAGCTGGCATTGTGACGCAGAACAATAAGCTGGGAATAGAACGTTCTGAAGGCGAGTTGGTGCCACGGTGCTCTATAGAAATAATAGGAGCTGGCATTGTGACGCAGAACAATAAGCTGGGAATAGAACGTTCTGAAGGCGAGTTGGTGCCACGGTGCTCTATAGAACTAATAGGAGCTGGCATTGTGACGCAGAACAATAAGCTGGGAATAGAACGTTCTGAAGGCGAGTTGGTGCCACGGTGCTCTAGGAGCTGGCATAGAACTAATAGGAGCTGGCATTGTGACGCAGAAGCAATAAGCTGGGGTGAATAGAACGTTCTGAAGAACGCGAGTTGGTGCCACGGTGCTCTATAGAACTAATAGGAGCTGGCATTGTGACGCAGAACAATAAGCTGGGAATAGAACGTTCTGAAGGCGAGTTGGTGCCACGGTGCTCAATAGAACTAATAGGAGCTGGCATTGTGACGCAGAACAAAAAGCTGGGAATAGAACGTTCTGAAGGCGAGTTGGTGCCACGGTGCTCAGTAGAACTAATAGGAGCTGGCATTGTGACGCAGAACAATAAGCTGGGAATAGAACGTCTGAAGGCGAGTTGGTGCCACGTGCTCAGTAGAACTAATAGAGCTGGCATTGTGACGCAGAACAATAAGCTGGGAATAGAACGTTCTGAAGGTGAGTTGGTGCCACGGTGCTCAATAGAACTAATAGGAGCTGGCATTGTGATCAGAACAATAAGCTGGGAATAGAACGTTCTGAAGGTGAGTTGGTGCCACGGTGCTCTATAGAACTAATAGGAGCTGGCATTGTGACGCAGAACAATAAGCTGGGAATAGAACGTTCTGAAGGCGAGTTGGTGCCACGGTGCTCAATAGAACTAATAGGAGCTGGCATTGTGACGCAGAACAATAAGCTGGGAATAGAACGTTCTGAAGGTGAGTTGGTGCCACGGTGCTCAATAGAACTAATAGGAGCTGGCATTGTGACGCAGAACAATAAGCTGGGAATAGAACGTTCTGAAGGTGAGTTGGTGCCACGGTGCTCTATAGAACTAATAGGAGCTGGCATTGTGACGCAGAACAATAAGCTGGGAATAGAACGTTCTGAAGGTGAGTTGGTGCCACGGTGCTCTATAGAACTAATAGGAGCTGGCAGGGTGAAACATGCACTAAAATAAGGCCTGTTCTTATCGCGATTACTTCAAAATGACAGGCAAGTAGCTGGGAAATATGGTATTATTATTATGAACCTGGGCTCCACGGCGGATGCAATGAACTAGTTTTTATCAGAAAAGAATGTTGTTAAAAATGTCACGTGTCCGTCCTGCTATCTACTCTGATTTCAGAGCACTCTCGTCTGAGTGTACCAGAGAGCAGATTAAGTCATTTTAGGAGTGCTCAACACCTGTTGAATGTGGCCAGTGTCAGTAAACGTTGGAATTAAAGGGTAATTAAATTGTTTCCAGCACAGTTACAGTCGCCAACGCTCTGATTAAAGGTCTTACTCACATCGGCTGTGGAGAACGTGATCACACAGTCGTCCGGAATAGCTGGTGCTCTCATGCATGTTTCAGTGTCATTTGCCTCGAAGCGAGCATAGAAGTCATTTAGCTCATCTGGTAGGCTCGTGTCACTGGGCAGCTCTCGGCTGTGCTTCACTCTTTGTCGTCTGTAATGGCCTGCAAGCACTGCCACATCCGATGAGCGTCAGAGCTCTATTACAGTACAGTGAAAGGCCTCTATAACAGGACAGTGAAAGGCCTCTATTACAGGACAGTGAAAGGCCTCTATTACAGGACAGTGAAAGGCCTCTATTACAGGACAGTGAAAGTCTCTCATTACAGTACAGTGAAAGGCCTCTATTACAGGACAGGGAAAGGCCTCTATTACAGGACAGTGAAAGGCCCTATTACAGTACAGTGAAAGGCCTCTATTACAGGACAGTGAAAGGCCTCAGACAGGACAGTGAAAGGCCTCTATTACAGGACAGTGAAAGGCCTCTATTACAGGACAGTGAAAGGCCTCTATGACAGACAGTGAAAGGCCTCTATAACAGTGACAGTGAAAGGCCTCTATTACAGACAGTGAAAGGCCTCTATTACAGGACAGTGAAAGGCCTCTATAACAGGACAGTGAAAGGCCTCTATTAGCACAGTGAAAGGCCTCTATTACAGGACAGCAAAGGCCTCTATTACAGGACAGCAAAGGCCCTATTACAGGACAGTGAAAGGCCTCTATTACAGGACAGTGAAAGGCCCTATTACAGGACAGTGAAAGGCCTCTATTACAGGACAGGAAAGGCCTCTATTACAGGACAGTGAAAGGCCTCTATTACAGGACAGTGAAAAATTCTATAACAGACAGTGAAAGGCCTCTATTATTGTAGACAGTGAAAGGCCTATTACAGGACAGGAAAGGCCTCATTACAGGACAGTGAAAGGCCTCATTACAGGACAGTGAAAGGCCCTATTACAGGACAGTGAAAGGCCTCTATTACAGGACAGTGAAAGGCCTCTATTACAGGACAGTGAAAGGCCTCTATTACAGGACAGTGAAAGGCCTCTATTACAGGACAGTGAAAGGCCTCTATTACAGTACAGTGAAAGGCCTCTATAACAGGACAGTGAAAGGCCTCTATAACAGGACAGTGAAACACAGTGAGGACAGTGAAACACAGTGAGACAGTGAAACCTGAGTAGAAACACAGCAGGACAATTTGGAAACACGACAAGGACAATTAGAAGAGACTCTATAACAGGACAGTGAAAGGCCTCTATAACAGGACAGTGAAAGGCCTCTATTACAGTACAGTGAAAGGCCTCTATTACAGTACAGTGAAAGGCCTCTATAACAGGACAGTGAAAGGCCTCTATAACAGGACAGTGAAAGGCCTCTATTACAGTACAGTGAAAGGCCTCTATTACAGTACAGTGAAAGGCCTCTATTACAGGACAGTGAAAGGCCTCTATTACAGGACAGTGAAAGGCCTCTATAACAGGACAGTGAAAGGCCTCTATAACAGGACAGTGAAAGGCCTCTATTACAGTACAGTGAAAGGCCTCTATTACAGGACAGTGAAAGGCCTCTATTACAGGACAGTGAAAGGCCTCTATAACAGGACAGTGAAAGGCCTCTATTACAGGACAGTGAAATGCCTCTATTACAGGACAGTGAAAGGCCTCTATTACAGGACAGTGAAAGGCCTCTATTACAGGACAGTGAAAGGCCTCTATTACAGGACAGTGAAAGGCCTCTATAACAGGACAGTGAAAGGCCTCTATAACAGGACAGTGAAAGGCCTCTATTACAGTACAGTGAAAGGCCTCTATTACAGGACAGTGAAAGGCCTCTATTACAGGACAGTGAAAGGCCTCTATTAAAGGACAGTGAAAGGCCTCTATTAAAGGACAGTGAAAGGCCTCTATTACAGGACAGTGAAAGGCCTCTATTACAGGACAGTGAAAGGCCTCTATTACAGGACAGTGAAAGGCCTCTATTACAGTACAGTGAAAGGCCTCTATTACAGTACAGTGAAAGGCCTCTATTACAGGACAGTGAAAGGCCTCTATTACAGGACAGTGAAAGGCCTCTATTACAGTACAGTGAAAGGCCTCTATTACAGTACAGTGAAAGGCCTCTATTACAGGACAGTGAAAGGCCTCTATAACAGGACAGTGAAAGGCCTCTATTACAGTACAGTGAAAGGCCTCTATTACAGTACAGTGAAAGGCCTCTATTACAGGACAGTGAAAGGCCTCTATTACAGGACAGTGAAAGGCCTCTATTACAGGACAGTGAAAGGCCTCTATTACAGTACAGTGAAAGGCCTCTATAACAGGACAGTGAAAGGCCTCTATTACAGGACAGTGAAAGGCCTCTATTACAGGACAGTGAAAGGCCTCTATAACAGGACAGTGAAAGGCCTCTATTACAGTACAGTGAAAGGCCTCTATTACAGGACAGTGAAAGGCCTCTATTACAGGACAGTGAAAGGCCTCTATGACAGTACAGTGAAAGGCCTCTATGACAGGACAGTGAAAGGCCTCTATGACAGGACAGTGAAAGGCCTCTATTACAGGACAGTGAAAGGCCTCTATGACAGGACAGTGAAAGGCCTCTATTACAGTACAGTGAAAGGCCTCTATGACAGGACAGTGAAAGGCCTCTATTACAGGACAGTGAAAGGCCTCTATTACAGTACAGTGAAAGGCCTCTATGACAGGACAGTGAAAGGCCTCTATTACAGTACAGTGAAAGGCCTCTATTACAGGACAGTGAAAGGCCTCTATTACAGGACAGTGAAAGGCCTCTATTACAGGACAGTGAAAGGCCTCTATGACAGTACAGTGAAAGGCCTCTATGACAGGACAGTGAAAGGCCTCTATGACAGGACAGTGAAAGGCCTCTATTACAGGACAGTGAAAGGCCTCTATGACAGGACAGTGAAAGGCCTCTATTACAGTACAGTGAAAGGCCTCTATGACAGGACAGTGAAAGGCCTCTATTACAGGACAGTGAAAGGCCTCTATTACAGTACAGTGAAAGGCCTCTATGACAGGACAGTGAAAGGCCTCTATTACAGTACAGTGAAAGGCCTCTATAACAGGACAGTGAAAGGCCTCTATTACAGGACAGTGAAAGGCCTCTATTACAGGACAGTGAAAGGCCTCTATTACAGGACAGTGAAAGGCCTCTATGACAGGACAGTGAAAGGCCTCTATTACAGGACAGTGAAAGGCCTCTATTACAGTACAATGAAAGGCCTCTATTACAGGACAGTGAAAGGCCTCTATTACAGGACAGTGAAAGGCCTCTATAACAGGACAGTGAAAGGCCTCTATAACAGGACAGTGAAAGGCCTCTATTACAGGACAGTGAAAGGCCTCTATTACAGGACAGTGAAAGGACTCTATTACAGGACAGTGAAAGGCCTCTATTACAGGACAGTGAAAGGCCTCTATTACAGTACAGTGAAAGGCCTCTATAACAGGACAGTGAAAGGCCTCTATTACAGGACAGTGAAAGGCCTCTATTACAGGACAGTGAAAGGCCTCTATTACAGGACAGTGAAAGGCCTCTATTACAGGACAGTGAAAGGCCTCTATTACAGGACAGTGAAAGGCCTCTGTTACAGGACAGTGAAAGGCCTCTATTACAGGACAGTGAAAGGCCTCTATGACAGGACAGTGAAAGGCCTCTATGACAGGACAGTGAAAGGCCTCTATTACAGGACAGTGAAAGGCCTCTA
>NW_026278069.1:0-14581 GCF_023373465.1 Oncorhynchus keta | reverse complement strand
AGCAAATATTGTTTGTTTATTTCTCGGCCTCAAAAAAGTATCTAAACGAAATAGTATCGAGATTTAAATTCGTTTTGGTTCTAAAAGTCAGTAGCCTTATTTTCTATCTGCATCAAAAACAAGCCACAGTTGTTGGGCAGGCTACATATTTTGGTCTGAAATTCCATTGGTAGATCGAATGCTCGGTTTGTGCTCAGACATATGTTAGCCTCGGCCTTCATAGCTGAGAATTAGGGTGTAACATAGGCTTACGTTCTCTCCCTTTTCCTCCTTAGCTTCTTAGATGTTAAATCACCCATACCAGACTTTGAGCGATTCTGGACCGGTTTCGACTGACATGTTGATGTACAACGCGCTCTGGGAACGCTGTAGGGTCCTGTGCCTTATAATGCAAAAAAACGTATGTGTCTGCTCTCAGTTTCCACTCTCTAGGCGGAGCTGACTTGATATTTCAGACCCTACATTTCCGAACTTTTATCACGACTGGCATCGTCTACGTTGTTGGAATCTGAAAGAAGGTAGTGCACAACAAGATGGAAAATGTATCTAAGCCTGTCTGAAAACGAACCTCACACCTTCATAAACCACACTATCATGGCCATATTAATACGTTAATGACATATATATATACATTGCAATAAGGCGCCATGGCATAACATCCCGCTGCCTCGTGCATAAAGGCATTGCATCTTGCGAGTAGAATAGAATGTTTATCATCGCATAGGCTATAGCCACAAAATTATCCCTGCTGAGAAAAAAATTCAGCGCAGTATAACTGCAGTTATTCTGCAATTAGTGTCCAAAATACCTCGGTGGACTGCAGTTACTGCACTTTTGCTGCAGTTTCAAAACTGCTATTTTTTGTAAAGGTATTCTTTATTGAACCTTTATTTAACTAGTCAAGTCAGTTAAGAACAAATTTTTATTTACAATGACGGCCTACCAAGAGGCAAAAGGCCTTGGACTTGGATGTTCTGCATAAAGTATTTTTAGAATACTAGACTATTATCCGGTATCTCACTAAAAATATCAAAGCATTAACTTACCCGAAACACTAGGTTCAGTCTCTAAGACCTTGTGCGTTATCGACAGACGTGCATTCATGGGCCGTTTCGTCCTGCAAACTTTCTTCCAGAACGTCTGAAACAGGATCCCTGTTTTTCTGACTTACAAACGGCCAGGGCCTTGCTGTCATTGTCATCACTGAGACCTGAATCGGAGTCGTAACTTTTCTGATCGCTGACCATGCAAGCCCCCTCGTCACTTCTACACGATGCGGGAAAGTCCTCCGAACCAGTATCAATTTCCCCAAATATTTTCCAACACGCAGTCTTCGAGAAGCAGTCGTCGAAATCTGCCAAGTGTCCACTGTACTCTTTTTTTTGTTCAAAATGGCTTGGATAGAGAAAGGCATTAAGGAGTTGCTGTGAAATGGCAGTTTATTTCTTGTAAAAAGTGTAGAAATTAACCAATGGCAATTCTTCGGTATCGTATCCCCCTGAAGCGCTATGACTGCTTTGTTTTGTTCCTCCCATGTTTGGTATCTTATTGCATTTCCACTGAAAAGGCGACGGAAATACGGCGTTCAGCCTATTCCCTGAGGTGCTATGCTTATGCTCTGTGTAGCTCCTGCACCAGCTCCTGCACCATCCGAAGCTTTCTCTCGTTTCCTGCATATCCAACATCACCTGTGACTGACAGTGATCCCACTCCAAGAGGAGAGGAAAGTCTTGTGGTGATTGGCCACCATAAATTACGACACGCTCACTGCGTCTGGCAATAAATACCCTTTTGAAGGGTTTAACCCCTCACAAGCCAAACCAATAACTATGAAAAGAAAACGACCCCTTGAAATGAGAGTAGGCCTGCCTATTTTTGTCTTAACCAATGCACAACTGTAGCTACAACTGTAGCCAATCTGACTCAAAATAAATTGAACTTAGAGGTTAATACTAATACAGTCTACCTTGGTGGCTGATGTTCTTCTCCCTATCCACACATACAGCTGTAGGCCTACAGTTTGCTCTACTGTAGATACCAACAGTGGCGTGTATTCATGGATGCCAAGGGAAACCAGGCTTCCCAAAATATTTGACCAATAAAAATAACAAATAATGTATCTTTTGTCTCTGTGTTTTCATAATTTTAGTCAATTCGCAAGTGGTTGAATCTCATCAGAGAAAACATCCAAGCGCGGGGAAAAAACGCCCCTATGTTTAGCCCATGTGTCTGATGTTGTCTGGAACAAAAGAGTATGACATGTTGCTGCCTTAGCATTTGATTGATTCTTGCCAGCAGGCATTTGGCATCCCTTGGAGAATTTTTTAAAATTCTGTGATCACTTGGCTACATAGCTGATGCCTGCTGGACTGTCCATTAATTATGGTCCTCCATTCTGTTTGTTTATGTTTTATCTGTCGGCCCCAGCCGCACTCAGGCTCTCTGTGTAGTTAATCCGACCCTCTCTGCCTAATCAACGCCATTTTACCTGCTGTTGTTGTGCTAGCTGATTAGCTGTTGTCTCACCTACTGGTTTAGCTAGCTCTCCCAATCAACACCTGTGATTACTGTATGCCTCGATGTATGTCTCTCTCAAATGTCAATATGCCTTGTATACTGTTGTTCAGGTTATTTATCATTGTTTTAGTTTACAATGGAGCTCCTAGTTCCACTCTTCATACCCCTGATACCTCCTTTGTCCCACCTCCCACACATGCGGTGACCTCACCCATTACAACCAGCATGTCCAGAGATACAACCTCTTATCATCACCCAGTGCCTGGGCTTACCTCCGCTGTACCCACACCCCACCATACCCCTGTCTGCGCATTATGCCCTGAATATATTCTACCATGTCCAGAAATCTGCTCCATTTATTCTTTGTCCCCAACGCTCTAGGCGACCAGTTTTGATAGCCTTTATAGCCGCACCCTCATTACTACTCCTCCTCTGTTCCGCGGGTGATGTGGAGGTAAACCCAGTCCCTGCATGTCCCCAGGCACCTTCATTTGTTGACTTCTGTGATCGAAAAAGCCTTGGTTTCATGCATGTCAACATCAGAAGCCTCCTCCCTAAGTTTGTTTTACTCACTGCTTTAGCACACTCTGCTAAGCCTGATTGTCCTTGCCGTGTCTGAATCCTGGCTCAGGAAGGCCACCAAACATTCTGAGATTTCCATACCTCACTATAATATTTTCTGTCAAGATAGAACTGCTAAAGGGGGAGGAGTTGCAGTCTACTGCAGAGAGAGCCTGCATAGTAATGTCATACTTTCCAGGTCCATACCCAAACAGTTCGAACTACTAATTTTAAAAATTACTCTCTCTAGAAATAAGTCTCTCACTGTTGCTGCCTGCTACTGACCCCCCTCAGCTCCCAGCTGTGCCCTGGACACCATTTGTGAATTGATTGCCCCCCCATCTAGCTTCAGAGTTTGTTCTGTTAGGTGACCTAAAATGGGATATGCTTAACACCCCAGCAGTTCAACAATCTAAGATAGATGCCCTCAATCTCACACAAATCAAGGAACCCACCAGGTACTAACCTAAATCTGTAAACAAGGGCACCCTCATAGACATCATCCTGACCAACTGGTCCTCCAAATACACCTCCGCTGTCTTCAACCAGGATCTCAGCGATCACTGCCTCATTGCCTGTATCCGCTACGGATCCGCAGTCAAACGACCACCCCTCATCACTGTCAAATGCTCCCTAAAACACTTCTGTGAGCAGGCCTTTCTAATCGACCTGGCCTGGGTATCCTGGAAGGACATTGACCTCATCCCGTCAGTTGAGGTTGCCTGGTCATTCTTTAAAAGTAACTTCCTCACCATTTTAGGTAAGCATGCTCCGTTCAAAAAATGCATAACTAAGAACAGATATAGCCCTTGGTTCACTCCAGACCTGACTGACCTCGACCAGCACAAACATCCTGTGGCAGACTGCAATAGCATCGAATAGTCCCCGCGATATGCAACTGTTCAGGGAAGTCAGGAACCAATACACGCAGTCAGTCAGGAAAGCAAAGGCCAGCTTCTTCAGGCAGAAATTTGCATCCTGTAGCTCTAACTCCAAAAAGTTCTGGGACACTGAAGTCCATGGATAACAAGAGCACCTCCTCCCAGCTGCCCACTGCACTGAGGCTAGGTAACACGGTCACCACCGATAAATCCATGATTATCTTAAACTTCAACAAGCATTTCCCGACGGCTGGCCATGCCTTCCGCCTGGCTACTCCAACCTCGGCCAACAGCTCCGCCCCCACAGCTACTCGCCCAAGCCTCTCCAGGTTCTCCTTTACCCAAATCCAGATAGCAGATGTTCTGAAAGGGCTGCAAAACCTGGACCCGTACAAATCAGCTGGGCTTGACAATCTGGCCCCTCTATTTCTGAAACTATCCGCTGCCATTGTCGCAACCCCTATTACCAGCCTGTTCAACCTCTCTTTCATATCGTCTGAGATCCCCAAGGATTGGAAAACTGCCGCAGTCATCCCCCTCTTCAAAGGGGGAGACACCCTGGACCCAAACTGTTACAGACCCATATCCATCCTGCCCTGCCTATCTAAGGTCTTCGAAAGCCAAGTCAACAAACAGGTCACTGACCATCTCGAATCCCACCGTACCTTCTCAGCTGTGCAATCTGGTTTCCGAGCCGGTCACAGGTGCACCTCAGCCATGCTGAAGGTACTAAACGATATCATAACCGCCATCGATAAAAGACAGTACTGTGCAGCCGTCTTCATTGACCTTGCCAAGGCTTTCGACTCTGTCAATCACCATATTCTTATCGGCAGACTCTGTAGCCTCGGTTTTTCTGATGACTGCCTTGCCTGGTTCACCAACTACTTTGCAGACAGAGTTCAGTGTGTCAAATGGAGGGCATGCTGTCCGGTCCTCTGGCAGTCACAATGGGGGTGCCACAGGGTTCAATTCTCGGGCCGACTCTTTTCTATGTATATATCAATGATGTTGCTCTTGCTGCAGGCAATTCCCTGATCCACCTCTACGCAGATGACACCATTCTGTATACTTCCGGCCCGTCCTTGGACACTGTGCTATCTAACCTCCAAACGAGCGTCATTGCCATACAACACTCCTTCCGTGGCCTCCAACTGCTCTTAAACGCTAGTAAAACCAAATGCATGCTTTTCAACCGTTCGCTGCCTGCACCCGCACGCCTGACTAGCATCACCACCCTGGATGGTTCCGACCTAGAATATGTAAACTCTCCTAGACTGTAAACTCTCCTTCCAGACTCATATCAAACGTCTCCAATCTAAAATCAAATCTAGAGTTGGCTTTCTATTCTGCAACAAAGCCTCCTTCACTCACGCCGCCAAACTTACCCTAGTAAAACTGACTATCCTACCGATCCTCGACTTCGGCGACGTCATCTACAAAATAGCTTCCAACACTCTACTCAGCAAACTGGATGCAGTTTATCACAGTGCCATCCGTTTTGTTACTAAAGCACCTTATACCACCCACCATTCCGACCTGTATGCTCTAGTCGGCTGGCCCTCGCTACATATTCGTCGCCAGACCCACTGGCTCCAGGTCATCTACAAGTCCATGCTAGGTAAAGCTCCGCCTTATCACAGTTCACTGGTCACGATGGCAACACTCACCGGTAGCACGCGCTCCAGCAGGTGTATCTCCCTGATCATCCCTAAATCCAACACCTCATTTGGCCGCCTTTCGTTCCAGTTCTCTGCTGCCTGTGACTGGAACGAATTGCAAAAATCGCTGAAGTTGGAGACTTATCTCCCTCACAAACTTCAAACGTCTGCTATCTGAGCAGCTAACCGATCGCTGCAGCTGTACATAGTCTATCGGTAAATAGCCCACCCAATTTTACCTACCTCATCCCCATACTGTTTTTATTTATTTACTTTTCTGCTCTTTTGCACACCAATATCTCTACCTGTACATAACCATCTGATCATTTATCACTCCAGTGTTAATCTGCAAAATTGTAATTATTTGCCTACCTCATGCTTTTTGCACACAATGTATATAGACTCTTTTTTTCTACTGTGTTATTGACTTGTTAATTGTTTACTCCATGTGTAACTCTGTTGTCTGTTCACACTGCTATGCTTTATCTTGGCCAGGTCGCAGTTGCAAATGAGAACTTGTTCTCAACTAGCCTACCTGGTTAAATAAAGGTGAAATAAAAAAAATAAAAAAATGTGTGCAACTGCAACATTCAAACCAGGCTACAAAGAAAACTAATGGGACTGTAGCGACTGTGTTGACGTCAAAATCGGGGGTGTGAACTAGGTTTCTATTCAGGTGTTGATTGACATTGTAATGGCTCTATAGTATTGGAGAAAAGTTGAGAACTGACCCTCTGTCACATCTTGATGTGTGATGTCGTAACTTACAGCACGCATAAAGCAACTATTTCTGTCTTACAATCTTTCTCCACCAGGTGTAGCACTTCTCTCATCGTTTAAAAACAAGAAATGGACAGTGACTGGGGTAATGAGGGGATACCTAGTCATATTTTTGCGTCATCATTGCATGCGATCATCATTCTCAAAGCCGCTGTTTACTTCTAAGATCACTTTAGCACCGCCCTAAAAACCCAATTCAAATTCGACACAAACCTTCATATAGGTATGTAATGACACATTATATAAACTCTTTATAGTGTTTTATTTACATTTTAGAGGCGATACGGTGATAAGTTGGACAGATCGAGTGAAAAAAAGCAATTTTCCCACACGCCATCTCTCTTTCTCACTATCACGCTTTCGTTTCGCTTCTCCACCCGCCATTTTTAAAAAGACCTGATGGGGCTCATTGCCTGCTTCAAATATGCGGAAACGGGCAGCGTTTAGGTCATGTCATTTATTTTGTTGGGAAGGGGAGAAATGGTTCTTTACAATGGTATTAACATTACAGTTGATCTGGAAGTATTATGTTTTTGGGGCGCTAAAATAAGGGCAATTGTACGGACCAAGGCGATGTAAGAGTTTACGTTAACCTAGTAGGCTCATGTTAACTAGCTAGCTAACTTAGCTGATTCGTTCTTGCCCTTGTGAGGAAGTTAAGCTAGCAAGAATTTTAGCTAGGTAGCCTATGAAAACTAAAAGCGTACTGTATGACAGGCATAGACTGTTATGCCAACATGAAAGAGATGAGGCGGGGATTGGCGTTCGACTGGTCGACAAGTAGGGTGAGTCAACTTTATTATTTTAACTTGCACGCACACTAAACCAGAAATCAGTACCATGGACCGCCACATGATATTTGGTATCTTTAAGTTTGTTTTCAGTGTATTAAACTAAGCATGTATGTAGCCTTGTTGATTTGATGTTGAAATGTTGAAGTTGAAATGGTGCTGGAATATCGGAGGGAGTGCTCCTGTTGCATTTGTGCTGACTTGCTTTAACTCTGTGGTTATAAATGAGCAGCTAGTTGTTTAGTTAACTGTTGCAAAACATTGACTTGCTTGACCATGATTCAGGTCATATAACTGTTGTGCAATATTTGTTTTGTGGACTTCACCAGACAGATGTTGCTCTAGTTTTGTGTTGAAACAAACCAATGTGTAGTTACATTTATTCCTCGACTGTATGATTGTTGTCTTTTTGTTGTCACGGCCTTATTGTGTATCACGGTGGTGTATGAACTAATGGGTTATAGAGCAAACAACGCAAGTACAGTACCACAACAGGTTATAATATTACTTTTTTATTGGTTTGGCTTCCCAGTGATTTTACCCAAGCACCGCTACTGGATAACAACCACCTGAATCACAGGTAAGTTTTTTGAAAGGTTAGCACTTCAAAAGCCAAACCATGAAAACAACCCTGAAAAGAAAACGACCCTTGAAATGAAAGTATACCAGACCATTTTTTTTGTCTTAACCAAAGCACATCAATATATAGACATACAAACTGTAGCCAATCTGACTCTTAAAAATAAGAACGAAGTTAGTACTAATACATCTTTCGGTTACTAGTCCAACGCTCTAACCACCCTGCCGCTCCGCGAATATGAGGTTAACTAACCTCCAGACGAGCTTCAATGCCATAACTCTCCTTCTGTGGCTTCCAACTGCTCTTGAATGCAAGTAAAACTAAATGCATGCTCTTCAACTGATCGCTGCCCGCACCTGCCCGCCCGTCCAGCATCACTACTCTGGACGGTTCTGACTTAGAATATGTGGACAACTACAAACGACTCACATTAATAAGCATCTCCAATCCAAAATTAAATCCAGAATCGGCTTCCTATTTGCAACAAAGCATCCTTCACTCATCCAAACACACCCTCGTAAAACTGACAATCCTACCGATCCTCGACTTCGGCGATGTCATTTACAAAATAGCCTTCAACACTCTACTCAGCTAATTGGATGCAGTCGATCACAGTGCCATCCGTTTTGGCACCAAAGCCCCATATACTACACACCACTTCGATCTGTATGCTCTCGTTGGCTAGCCCTTGCTTCATACTCGTCGCCAAACCCACTGGCTCCAGGTCATATAAGTCTTTGCTAGGTAAAGCCCCACCTTATCTCAGCTCACTGGTCATCATAGCAGCACCCACCCGTAGCATGGGCTCCAGCAGGTATATTTCACTGGTCAACAAATCCTCCTTTGGCCGTCTGTCCTTCCAGTTCTCTGCTGCCAATGACTGGAACGAATTGCAAAAATCACTGAAGCTGGATACTCATATCTCCCTCACTAACTTGAGCTGTCAGAGCAGCTCACAGATCATTGCACCTGTACATAGCCCATCTGTAAATAGCCCATCCAACTACCTAATCCCCATACTGTTATTTTTTTCTTCTCCTTTGCACCCTAGTATCTCCACTTGCACATGCATCTTCTGCACATCTATCACCATCAGTGTTTAATTGCTAAATTGTAATTATTTCACCAGTATGGCCTATTTATGGTCTTACCTCTCTAATCTTACCTCATTTACACACACTGTATGTAGAATTATGTTTTATCCCCCCATTGTGTTATTGAATATTTGGCATTCTTGACTTTTCTCATTCCAATATGTCACTCACCACCTGGATTCGGTCTGATGTAGCAACATTTGAAGTTCAGTTTTTTTTTATACATTGGATAAAAGTAGAGACTCAGAGCTACATAATGGTATATTATACACTGCATTTTGGAGGAACAATAGGAAAGTAATTATGCTTTGAAAGTTGATACTTGTAAACTCACTTTTCAGAAAAGGGCCTTTGAATGATTTCGTACCTACTCCTTTGTCTACACCCATTTAGCATTGTTCACACCCTCTTAAACCAGCCCCACCCGTCTCTTTAAGGATTCACATGAGGTCATGTGCTAAAGAGTAAAAGTGGTAGTTGCCTACAATAAGGAAAAATTCCAGGTATACAGAAAGTGTCCAGATAAAAAGATTTAATAAACTCAGCAAAAAATTAAACGTCCTTTCAGTGTCAACTGCGTTTATTTTCCACAAACTTAACATGTGTAAATATGTGTATGAATTTTGTGCTGCCATCCTGTTAGAAGGTAACAGATTATTTTATTACAATGGTTAAATTTGATTTTCATTGTGTTCAATGGTGTTATTTGCCCCCTAGTGGAGCTTTCTGGTACTTAGAAAGACGACGCAAACAGGAAGTAGATCATTTGTTCTGCACGCATAGAGGCAGCTACAAACAACGCTACGGTGCAGGTCTTTCAATGCAGCTAGGAATTCGGTATCATTGAACGTGAAGAATGACAACCGAAACATCCATTCTATAACAAATGAATGAATGTCACTCTGAACTATCCCCTCTAACCAAGACAGAGAGAGTGAGAGGCCTAAACTCTCCAACAGAAACAAACTTTTCACCAGCGATCAAGCCGACACACTGAGCATAAATATATATATTGATTGCAATTATTCCCGAATGAGTGAGCGTTTATGTGCAAAGGATTAGCATTTAAATTGTTTTAATTATCACTGTAGTGAGTTCTTAGTCGACCCCCACTTCACCTTTTGTCTAACAAGCCGCCATGCCGGTTTAGTCCATTAGGGCACATTCTCCTATCAATTCTTGTAACCACATTTACCTTGTTTGTTTGTTTATGCATTTCTGTGAATTACTTAGTTAGTAATAAATAAATGATTTAAGACCATTGATGTATGGATGACTCATAGTGAAGACTGGGTTCATGCAGATAACCAACAATTTACGATGTTTGGAATGAGACTAACGTGAGGTAAAGTAAATAATGAATGAATTCGAAGACTAATTGATCAGATAAAATATCTGAAGTTATTTTAAGAAAATATAACTTTGTAATCTGAATATATTTCCTTGGTTCCCCGACTTCCTAGTTAATTACAGTTACAAGATTAAATCAGTTGATCGCGTAATACTAATTACAGAGAATCTTTGATAACTATAAGTCTTCAATTTAATGATAGTAAAGACACGCCACGCCCCACATAACCTAGAGGTTTTAAAGTCGGACTTCGTTACCTGGGGCCAATTGACTGATTGTTTGTGCTCTCTTAAGGAACTGACTACCTCACGTTAGTCTCAATCCAAACATCGTAAATTGTTGGTTTAAAAGGTTTTTTAATGAGTCTTCTTTGCTTTAGCCACTGGGTAAAGAGAAGCTACGGGAGAATAGGATGGAAAATGGCTAAAATGGAGATTTTGTTCACATGCCACAGGTGCACAAAAGAGGGACTCACCCTGGCTATCGATATAATGTCAACCAGAACTTCCTGGGCTCCAGCATGATTGGATAACCAAACTGGGATGACTAATAGAAAGTAAGTAGCAGGAAATCTTAACAGTGCAACAGCAGGTCTGTACAGTAAGACTATAGGTGATGCATAGTAAGTGATATGCAATAAAAGCTTCCGCTTGTCTATGTATAGAGTAAAGAAAGATCGATGCATAAAAGCATTTCTTTGTAAAAGGAGGTGTTTCCCGGCACTGAAGGGGAAACATTTACCTCTAAAGAATTCATCCCAAATTGGTGTGTCCCATTCAAAGTTCTCATTTGTATAGCATTTTAAGAACTGGCAGCAGTGGTCAAGGAACTCAAAAATACATCTAATACTACACACTCTAAATTCTACACACTCTTTCAGACCATCAATAAAAGTATAAGCTGTTTCATTGCCATTTCATTTCATCTGCCATTTCATTTCTGGGTGTGGGACTTGTGCAAATATGCATACAATTCGATATGTATAGAGAGACAGGAACCACCCTGGAACAAGGGCTCTCTAGGACCTGGTTTGTAAAACTATATAAAAAAATCCCACAGTGTTTGAGTAAATGACTGTGTTAGGTCCATGTCATGCACTCAAGCCAAGAGGAGGAACAAGAGAGCCGAGATTACAGAAGATGAGTCCCTCTTCTGACTGGGAGAGGACACTGACATGGAGAAGGTGTCGGGGACCTACAGGTGGGCTAAGTCAGGGCTTTGTGGTATAATGTTCATGTATCAAGATTCTGTTAGGGGACAAAACTGCACCTTGGCCCTCTTTACATCCCCTTTCAGATTTGAACATGCCATTTTAAACATGTCTTGAACCTATAAATTGTTTATTTTCAAACACAGTTTTACAGAAAATGGGGGAAAACAACTGTATGGGTTAAAATGGGGTAATACATTTCTACTAAGAGAAAAAAATGTTTTATCATAGCTGTGGTATGGAGGTCTACCACGGCTTTCAGCCAATCATCATTCAGGGCTCGAACCACCCAGTTTCTAATGTTCACTAATCAATGAGTTGTTATCATTAATTGAAAGGATCATTGTAGCATCACAGGAGAACTTTTTTGTTGTTGACCAAATCTGTATTTTGGGTGTAAATTGCATGTTATAGAAGAGAGCATCTACTTTTTTTAGCAATTTCACTTGCAAACATATTCGCAACATTAAATTCCATTTTGGAAAAGTATGGCTTGAGTTTCACATGTGCGCATACACAGAAAATATCCCAGACCAGACATATCGCACAACATGGAATATAACATAGTAGATAAAGTTCAGTGTGACACAATTTCATGTGTACAACATCTAAAGGCCTGCATCACTATATACCCAGAGCGTTTGTACAGTGCTGTACAGAAACCCAGCCTAAAACCCCAAACGGCAAGCAATGCAGGTGTAGAAGCAAAAAAACCTAGGAAGAAACCTAGAGGAACCAGGCTATGTGGGGTGGCCAGTCCTCTTCTGGCTGTGCCGGGTGGAGATTATAACAGAACATGGCCTAGATGTTAAAATGTTCATAAATGACCAGCATGGTATAATAATAATAATAATAATAATAATAATAATAATAATAATAATAATAATATGGCAGAACAGTTGAAACTGGAGCAGCAGCACGGTCAGGTGGACTGGGGACAGCAAGGAGTCATCATGTCAGGTAGTCCTGGGGCATGGTCCAAGGGCTCAGGTCCTCCGAGAGAGAGAGAAAGAAAGAGAGAATTAGAGAGAGCATATGTGGTGTGGCCAGTCCTCTTCTGGCTGTGCCGGGTGGAGATTATAACAGAACATGGCCAAGATGTTCAAATGTTCATAAATGACCAGTATGGTCGAATAATAATAAGGCAGAGCAGTTGAAACTGGAGTTGAAACACTTTTCCATAAACAATCTCTAAGTCATGTTTGATGCACTCTGGGTGTACAATTTTTGCTGTGCTGTTTATTCGAGACGATGTGAACACTGTGGACAATTTTCAGCAAGTTGCAGCATTCAGAAATAAGCACTTTTCCATAAACAAGCTCTAAATCATGTCTAATGCACTCTGGATATACAATTTTTGCTCTCCTGTTTATTCGAGACGATATGAACACTGGACAGTTTTCAGCAAGTTGCAACATTGAAATGCAGAAATAAGCACTTTTCCATAAAGAAGGTCTAAGTCATGTTTGATGCACTCGATGTAAAAAAAAAAGTGTTCTGTGTATTCGAGATGATATGAACACCGTGGACAATTTTCAGCAAGTTGCAACATACAGAAATAAGCACTTTTCCATAAACAAGCTCTAAATCATGTTTGATGCACTCTGGGTGTCCAATTTTGCTGTGCTTTTTATTCGAGACGATAAGAACACTGTGGACAGTTTTCAGCAAGTTGCAACATTGAAATGCAGAAATAACCACTTTTCCATAAACAAGCTTGAAATCATGTTTGATGCACTCTGGATGTCCAATTTTTGCTGATTTTAGTAAAAAATGGCTTGATTTCTATTCTGCCCTTGAGTTGCGTTCCCATGCAAAACTAGACAGATAGCTAACAACTAAGTCCTCAATAAAACTCCCAAGGCGTGACTTTTCTTGAATGAATATATTGTAAATGTTTATGTTGTGAAACTGCAAAATACAGAAAATAATATACTTTAGTGTTCAATTCACACCGACATACTGTAGCTGTACATTAAACATTTATTTAAGTTGCATAAATACAAAGCATGCGCTAAGGTACCATGCATCTGGCATGATGCCAAACCATATAGCTAATTGTTAACCATATGGTAATTGGCTCCTTTCATTACTCTAATAATGTATAACCATCTATGTAGAATAACAAAGCATATTACACTAGAAACAGTAACAAAACTACAGTATTGTATATTTTACAATTCGTTTGCACGACGCACAAGCAAAGTAATACAGCTAACGACATACATGGAAAGGCATTGCAATTTGTGAGTAAATGCAACCAACATTGATATGTAAGCAACTCTATCAATAACAATATTATCATCATAAGCTAAATGCTTGAATCGAACTTACAAACAACTATTTTTCCAAGGCTGAAGCGTGACAAGAAATAACTACATTGAAAGACCAGCACACTACATTGAAAGACCAGCACAATTTCACTTACAAAGAATGTCACTTGGAAGTGATGATGTCACAATGGGGCACTTGAGTTTCTTGAGAGATCCAATGAAAGCGGAAGGAGGACATAAAGAGGACAAGAAAGTGAAAAACGGAAACAGTATAACATATACAAAAAAATTCTATACAAACAACTTGATCGAGACCGTTGCGAATTTGTTGATATTGGAACGGCATTTCTAGCTTAAACGGTGTATGAGGATCGTCTCCTCATGATTTTGGCCCTGCAGCGTCGACGAGTATGTTTGTGTAACAGTTTGTTTAGTGGTCAAAACGATAGTTGTTTGGGAAAGTAATAAATTGCCTTGCTGCAGGCATGATTTGCAGGCATGATTTACAGACACTTGAAAGTGAGGCGATGGGTTACAAAAACGGCTATAGTTACAGATTGGTAGCCCCGATTTGAAATCCTACTTTTTCTATGAAGAGCAGAGAAGTAGAGGAAGGTTTTGGGCCAAACTATGTTTGTGTAACTGTTTATTTAGTGGTCAAAACGATAGTTGTTTGGGAAAGTAATAAATTGCCTTGCTGCTGGCATGATTTACAGACACTTGAAAGTGAGGCGATGGGTTACAAAAACGGCTATAGCTACAGATTGGTAGCTCCGATTTGAAATCCGACTTTTTCTATGAAGAGCAGAGAAGCAGGGGAAGATTTCATGTCAAACTATGTTTGTGTAACAGTTTGTTTAGTGGTCAAAACGATAGTTGTTT
>NW_026278068.1:0-926 GCF_023373465.1 Oncorhynchus keta | reverse complement strand
TAATGACATATGACTATGTAGAACAAGGCCTACTGTCTGTTAATAATGACATATGACTATGTAGAACAAGGCCTACTGTCTGTTAATAATGACATATGACTATGTAGAACAAGGCCTACTGTCTGTTAATAATGACATATGACTATGTAGAACAAGGCCTACTGTCTGTTAATAATGACATATGACTATGTAGAACAAGGCCTACTGTCTGTTAATAATGACATATGACTATGTAGAACAAGGCCTACTGTCTGTTAATAATGACATATGACTATGTAGAACAAGGCCTACTGTCTGTTAATAATGACATATGACTATGTAGAACAAGGCCTACTGTCTGTTAATAATGACATATGACTATGTAGAACAAGGCCTACTGTCTGTTAATAATGACATATGACTATGTAGAACAAGGCCTACTGTCTGTTAATAATGACATATGACTATGTAGAACAAGGCCTACTGTCTGTTAATAATGACATATGACTATGTAGAACAAGACCTACTGTCTGTTAATAATGACATATGACTATGTAGAACAAGACCTACTGTCTGTTAATAATGACATATGACTATGTAGAACAAGGCCTACTGTCTGTTAATAATGACATATGACTATGTAGAACAAGGCCTACTGTCTGTTAATAATGACATATGACTATGTAGAACAAGACCTACTGTCTGTTAATAATGACATATGACTATGTAGAACAAGGCCTACTGTCTGTTAATAATGACATATGACTATGTAGAACAAGGCCTACTGTCTGTTAATAATGACATATGACTATGTAGAACAAGGCCTACTGTCTGTTAATAATGACATATGACTATGTAGAACAAGGCCTACTGTCTGTTAATAATGACATATGACTATGTAGAACAAGGCCTACTGTCTGTTAATAATGACATATGACTATGTAGAA
>NW_026278067.1:0-3034 GCF_023373465.1 Oncorhynchus keta | reverse complement strand
CCTCTCCTTTCCCCTTCTCTCCTACTGTCCCATCCTCTCATCCTCTCATCCTCTCCTTTCCCATCCTCTCATCCTCTCCCATCCTCTCATACTCTCTCTCCTCTCCTCTCCTCTCATCCTCTCATCCTCTCCCCTTTCCCCCTTCTCTCCACCTCCCATCCTCTCCTCTCATCCTCTCATCCTCTCCTTTCCCATCCTCTCATCCTCTCCCATCCTCTCATCCTCTCCATCCTCTCACTCTCCTCTCATCCTCTCATTCCCCTTCTCTCCTATCTCTCCCATCTCCCATCCTCTCATTCTCTCCATCCTCTCATCCTCTCCCATCCTCTCATACTCTCCCCTCCTCTCCCATCCTCCCATCCTCTCATCCTCTCCTTTCCCCTTCTCTCCTACTCTCCCATCCTCTCATCCTCTCCTTTCCCCTTCTCTCATCCTCTCCCGTCCTCTCATACTCTCCTCTCCTCTCCTCTCCTCTCATCCTCTCATCCTCTCCTTTCCCCTTCTCTCATACTCTCCCATCCTCTCCTCTCATCCTTCTCTCCTACTCTCACATCCTCTCATCCTCTCCTTTCCCCTTCTCTCATACTCTCCCATCCTCTCCTCTCATCCTCTCCTTTCCCCTTCTCTCCTACTCTCCCATCCTCTCATCCTCTCCTTTCCCCTTCTCTCATACTCTCTCATCCTCTCCTCTCCTCTCATCCTCTCCTTTCCCCTTCTCTCATACTCTCCCATCCTCTCCTCTCATCCTCTCCTTTCCCCTTCTCTCATACTCTCCCATCCTCTCCTCTCCTCTCATCCTCTTCTTTCCCCTTCTCTCATAATATAATAATAATAATATATGCCATTTAGCAGACGCTTTTATCCAAAGCGACTTACAGTCATGTGTGCATACATTCTACGTATGGGTGGTCCCGGGAATCGAACCCACTTCCCTGGCGTTACAAACGCCATGCTCTACCAACTGAGCTACAGAAGGACTCTCTCATCCTCTCCTCTTCACTCATCTCCTCTCCTGCCCTCTACCCTCTTATCTTATTCTGTTCTCCTCTACACTGGTGGGGAAAACAGAGCTGGAATATCAGACCTGATCCTGAGGGAAACAGAGCTGGAATATCAGACCCAGACCTGATCCTGAGGGAAACAGAGCTGGAATATCAGACCCTGATCCTGAGGGAAACAGAGATGGAATATCAGACCTGATCCTGGAGGGAAACAGAGCTGGAATATCAGACCTGATCCGGAGGGAACAGAGCTGGAATATCAGACCATCCTGAGGGAAACAGAGCTGGAATATCAGACCTGATCCTGGGAGGGAACAGAGCTGGAACATCAGACCTGATCCTGAGGAAACAGAGCCGGGTCATCGGTGAACGATCCTGAGGGGAAACAGAGCCGACGAATGACCCGATCCAGAGATGAATAATGTGACCTTGTCCAGAGGAAATAGAGATGGAATATCAGATCTGATCCTGAGGGAAAACAGAGCTGGAATATTTGTATCTCCACTCCGAGGGAAACAGAGCTGGAACATTTGAATCTGATCCTGAGGGAAACAGAGCTGGAATATCAGACCTGATCCTGAGGGAAACAGAGCTGGAATATCAGACCTGATCCTGAGGGAAACAGAGCTGGAATATCAGACCTGATCCTGAGGGAAACAGAGCTGGAATATCAGACCTGATCCAGAGATGGAATATCAGACCTGATCCAGAGGGAAACAGAGATGGAATATCAGATCTGATCCTGAGGGAAACAGAGCTGGAATATCAGACCTGATCCTGAGGGAAACAGAGATGGAATATCAGATCCAGAGGGAAACAGAGCTGTTAGAGCTCAGGCAGAGACGGAGCTCATTTCCTTGTTGAATCAGGCAGAGACGGAGCTCATTGCCTTGTTGAATCAGGCAGAGACGGAGCTCATTGCCTTGTTGAATCAGGCAGAGACGGAGCTCATTGCCTTGTTGAATCAGGCAGAGACGGAGCACATTGCCTTGTTGAATCAGGCAGAGACGGGGCTCATTGCCTTGTTGAATCAGGCAGAGACGGAGCTCATTGTTGAATCAGGCAGAGATGGAGCTCATTGCCTTGTTGAATCAGGCAGAGACGGAGCACATTGTCTTGTTGAATCAGGCAGAGACGGAGCTCATTGTTGAATCAGGCAGAGACGGAGCTCATTGCCTTTTTGAATCAGGCAGAGACGGAGCTCATTGTTGAATCAGGCAGAGACGGAGCTCATTGTTGAATCAGGCAGAGACGGAGCTCATTGTTGAATCAGGCAGAGACGGAGCTCATTGTTGAATCAGACAGAGACGGAGCTCATTGTTGAATCAGGCAGAGACGGAGCTCATTGTTGAATCAGGCAGAGACGGAGCTCATTGTTGAATCAGGCAGAGACGGAGCTCATTGCCTTGTTGAATCAGGCAGAGACGGAGCTCATTGTTGAATCAGGCAGAGACGGAGCTCATTGCCTTGTTGAATCAGGCAGAGACGGAGCTCATTGTTGAATCAGGCAGAGACGGAGCTCATTGTTGAATCAGGCCGAGACGGAGCTCATTGTTGAATCAGGCAGAGACGGAGCTCATTGCCTTGTTGAATCAGGCAGAGACGGAGCTCATTGCCTTGTTGAATCAAGCAGAGACGGAGCTCATTGCCTTGTTGAATCAGGCAGAGACGGGCATCATGAAGGTCTCCTCATTGATTTGGTTGGAAAGGGGAGAAATGGTGCTTCACTATGGGATTGATACTACAGACGACCTGGAAGTATTACGTTTTTTGGGCGCTAAAACAAAGTCAATTTTACGGACCAGCACAATGTACAAAAGTGAGTTAGTTCACGTTATATGTAGAGAAGTGTGTAAATAAAACTATAACCACAATCAGGTTGTTAGACTTATACATGTATACCTCTTCACCTGGCTGTTAAAGTTACAGTCTCCATAACAACCCCTCACAGACTCTGTGTGTCTCTAACATAACAGGGAACTAGTGCAGTGAGGAAGTCATCCCTGAGGTAGACAAGACACAGTAACAGTCTC
>NW_026278066.1:0-5796 GCF_023373465.1 Oncorhynchus keta | reverse complement strand
CCTTTATTTAACTAGGCAAGTCAGTCCGAGGTGGTTTCAACAGGCTTTTCCTTCGCTGATATCGCCAAAGATCCATCTGCTGGCCAAGGCCCGCGAGCTTGAAACGCTGTGTCTCCAGCTCACCCAGCGCACTCAGGAGCTCCTGTAGCATAATCCTGGGCTACAATTACCCGGGCCCACGACCGGTCTGTCGATGTCACCGCAAGAAGAGGAATAAACAGACTCACCCCATGCGACGTCCCCCAAAGGTTAGCCCTCTAGCCTCGCTATCTCCCTGCTTGCTAATTCGGCCTGCTAACGGTTAGCTTGTCTAGCCCGGGCCTACGAACTGTTAGCTTGTTGGGGCACAGGCCTGCTAACCATCTGGCTCACTGCGTCCCAAACACTCTGAACCCATTTACTTTCTATCTCTCTTTGATTTTATTTTGTTTATACCTTCCGGAAACCTGCCTCACCCACTGTGATGCGGAATGTCGCTATCACCTTTAATTTTTTATTTTATTTTTTATGACACACTCAAGAACCTCCTGAAGACGCTAACCAGCTAACTAGCTACAAGCTATTTAGTCATTGTTAGTTTTTTTTAAACCTGAGTAACACTCGCCAGCCCAGCTTCCTACTTATCACACGCTGCCCCCTGGACACTGATCTCTTGGCTACATAGCTGACGCACGCTGGACTGTCCATTAATCACACGGTACTCCATTCTGCTTGTTTTGTTTTATCTGTCGACCCAGTTGCCTAGTCAACGTGCATTTTACCTGCTGTTTGTTGTGCTAGCTGATTAGCCTCTACTGTTTTTAGCTAGCTTTCCCAATTCAACACCTGTGATTACTGTATGCCTCGCTGTATGTCTCTCCCCCAAATGTCAATATGCCTTGTATACTGTTGTTCAGGTTAGTTATCATTGTTTTAGTTCACAATAGAGCCCCTAGATCCACTCTGCATACCCCTGTTACCTCCTTTGTCCCACCCCCACACATGCGGTGACCTCACCCATTACAACCAGCATGTCCAGAGATACAACCTCTCTCATCATCACCAGTGCCTGGGCTTACCTCCGCTGTACCCGCACCCCACCATACCCTGTCTGCGCATTATGCCCTGAATATATTCTACCATGCCCAGAAACCTGCTCCTCTTATCCTCTGCCCCCAACGCTCTAGGCGACCAGTTTTGATAGCCTTTAGCCGCACCCCTCATACTACTCCTTCTCTGTTCCGCGGGTGATGTGGAGGTAAACCCAGGCCCTGCATGTCCCCAGGTACCTCATTTGTTGACTTCTGTGATCGAAAAGTCTTGGTTTTATGCATGTCAACATCAGAAGCCTCCTCCCTAAGTTTGTTTTACTCACTGCTTTAGCACACTCTGCTAACCCTGATGTCCTTTGCCGTGTCTGAATCCTGGCTCAGGAAGGCCACCAAAATTCAGAGATTTCCCATACCCAACTATAACATCTTCCATCAAGATAGAACTGCCAAAGGGGCGGAGTCGCAGTCTACTGCAGAGATAGCCTGCAAAGTAATGTCATACTTTCCAGGTCCATACCCAAACAGTTTGAACTACTAATTTTGAAAATTACTCTCTCCAGAAACAAGTCTCTCACTGTTGCCGCCTGCTACCGACCCCGTCAGCTCCCAGCTGTGCCCTGGACACCATTTGTGAATTGATCGCCCCCATCTAGCTTCAGAGTTTGTTCTGTTAGGTGACCTAAACTGGGATATGCTTAACACCCCGGCAGTCCTACAATCTAAGCTAGATGCCCTCAATCTCACTCAAATCATCAAGGAACCCACCAGGTACAACCCTAACTCTGTAAACAAGGGCACCCTCATAGACGCCATCCTGACCAACTGGCCCTCCAAATATACCTCCGCTGTCTTCAACCAGGATCTCAGCGATCACTGCCTCATCGCCTGTATCCGCCACGGAGCCGCAGTCAAACGACCACCCTCATCACTGTCAAACGCTCCCTAAAACACTTCTGTGAGCAGGCCTTTCTAATCGACCTGGCCCGTGTATCCTGGAAGGACATTGACCTCATCCCGTCAGTTGAGGATGCCTGGTCATTCTTTAAAAGTAACTTCACCATTTTAGATAAGCATGCTCCGTTCAAAAATGCAGAACCAAGAACAGATACAGCCCTTGGTTCACTCCAGACCTGACTGCCCTCGACCAGCACGAAAAAACATCCTGTGGCGGACTGCAAGAGCATCGAATAGCCCCCGTGATATGCAACTGTTCAGGGAAGTCAGGAACCAATACACGCAGTCAGTCAGGAAAGCTAAGGCCAGCTTCTTCAGGCAGAAGTTTGCATCCTGTAGCTCAAACTCCAAAAAGTTCTGGGACACTGTGAAGTCCATGGAGAACAAGAGCACCTCCTCCCAGCTGCCCACTGCACTGAGGCTAGGAAACACGGTCTCCACCGATAAATCCATGATTATCGAAAACTTCAATAAGCACTTCTCAACGGCTGGCCATGCCTTCCGCCTGGCTACTCCAACTCGGCCAACAGCTCCGCCCCGTAGTTCCTCACCCAAGCCTCTCCAGGTTCTCCTTACCCAAATCCAGATAGCAGATGTTCTGAAAGAGCTGCAAAACCTGGACCCGTACAAATCAGCTGGGCTTGACAATCTGGACCCGCTATTTCTGAAACTATCTGCCGCCATTGTCGCAACCCCTATTACCAGCCTGTTCAACCTCTCTTTCATATCGTCTGAGATCCCCAAGGATTGAAAGCTGCCGCAGTCATCCCCTCTTCAAAGGGGGAGACACCCTGGACCCAAACTGCTATAGACCTATATCCATCCTGCCCTGCCTATCTAAGGTCTTCGAAAGCCAAGTCAACAAACAGGTCACTGACCATCTCGAATCCCACCGTACCTTCTCCGCTGTGCAATCTGGTTTCGAGCCGGTCACGGGTGCACCTCAGCCACACTCAAGGTACTAAATGATATCATAACCGCCATCGATAAAAGACAGTACTGTGCAGCCGTCTTCATCGACCTCGCCAAGGCTTTCGACTCTGTCAATCACCAAATTCTTATCGGCAGACTCAACAGCCTCGGTTTTTCGGATGACTGCCTTGCCTGGTTCACCAATTACTTTGCAGACAGAGTTCAGTGTGTCAAATCAGAGGGCATGCTGTCCGGTCCTCTGGCAGTCTCTATGGGGGTGCCACAGGGTTCAATTCCTCGGGCCGACTCTTTTCTCTGTATATATCAATGATGTTGCTCTTGCTGCGGGCGATTCCCTGATCCACCTCTACGCAGACGACACCATTCTATATACTTTCGGCCCGTCATTGGACACTGTGCTATCCAACCTCCAAACGAGCTTCAATGCCATACAGCACTCCTTCCGTGGCCTCCAACTGCTCTTAAACGCGAGTAAAACCAAATGCATGCTTTTCAACCGATCGCTGCCTGCACCCGCATGCCCGACTAGCATCACCACCCTGGATGGTTCCAACCTTGAATATGTGGACATCTATAAGTACCTAGGTGTCTGGCTAGACTGCAAACTCTCCTTCCAGACTCACATCAAACATCTCCAATCAAAAATCAAATCCAGAGTCGGCTTTCTATTCCGCAACAAAGCCTCCTTCACTCACGCTGCCAAGCTTACCCTAGTAAAACTGACTATCCTACCGATCCTCGACTTCGGCGATGTCATCTACAAAATGGCTTCCAACACTCTACTCAGCAAACTGGATGCAGTCTATCACAGTGCCATCCGCTTTGTCACTAAAGCACCTTATACCACCCACCACTGCGACTTGTATGCTCTAGTCGGCTGGCCCTCACTACATATTCGTCGCCAGACCCACTGGCTCCAGGTCATCTACAAGTCCATGCTAGGTAAAGCTCCGCCTTATCTCAGTTCACTGGTCACGATGGCAACACCCATCCGTAGCACGCGCTCCAGCAGGTGTATTCACTGATCATCCCTAAAGCCAACACCTCATTTGGCCGCCTCTTCGTTCCAGTACTCTGCTGCCTGTGACTGGAACGAATTGCAAAATCGCTGAAGTTGAGACTTTATCTCCTCTCCAACTTCAAACATCAGCTATCCGAGCAGCTAACCGACGCTGCAGCTGTACATAGTCTATAGGTAAATAGCTCACCCTTTTCACCTACCTCATTCCCATACTGTTTTTATACTGTTTTTATTTATTTACTTTTCTGCTCTTTGCACACCAATATCTCTACCTGTACATGCCCATCTGATCATTTACTACTCCAGTGTTAATCTGCAAAATTGTATTATTCGCCTACCCCATGCCTTTTGCACACATTGTATATAGACTGCCCATTTTTTTTTTCTACTGTGTTATTGACTTGCTAATTGTTTACTCCATGTGTAACTCTGTGTTGTCTGTTCACACTGCTATGCTTTATCTTGGCCAGGTCGCAGTTGCAAATGAGAACTTGTTCTCAACTAGCCTACCTGGTTAAATAAAGGTGAAATAAAAAATAAATAAAATAAAAATAAAAAAGAACAAATTCTTATTTACAATGGCGGCATACCAAAAGGCAAAAGACCCATGGGACAGGGCTGAGATTTAAAAAATATAAATAAATAACCTATAAAATATAGGACAAAATACACATCACGATAAGAGACAACACTACATAAAGAGAGACCTAAGACAAGAACATAGCAAGGCAGCATGGTAGCAGCACAACATGACAACAACATGGTAGCAGCACAAACATGGTACAAACATTGTTGGGCACAGAGGGCAAGAAGGTAGAGACAATACATCACGCAAAGCAGCTCACAACTGTCAGTAAGAGTGTCCGTGATTGAGTCTTTTGAATGTCTTTCAACAGTAATACAACTCAAGGCACGGCAGAGGACAGGGAGAGCTCTGCAGTGTTGATTTATGACATTTGAATGTGCATTAGATGGCAACAAGATCATATTGTACAGCAACTTCATCAGGTAACATGAATACAAAGCCGGCGAGAGGTGGTTAGAATAGGATGGGAGGCCAAAAGTCTGAAACCAATAGAGAATCAGAGTCCCTCCAACTAGGATTTCTGGAAAACCCAGGTAATTCATTGAAGGTTCCTGGAATTCTGCAACCCTAGCTACTAGTCAAAGCTATGCAATAGTTAGCTACTAGTCACAGCTATGCAACAGTTAGGGCTACTAGTCACAGCTCTGCAATAGTTAGGCTAGCTAGCACTAGCTCATGCAATAGTTAGGGCTACTAGTCACAGCTTATGCAATGAGTTAGGGCTACTAGTCACAGCTACGCAATAGTTAGGGCTACTAGTCACAGCTACGCAATAGTTAGGCTACTAGTCACAGCTATGCAATAGTTAGGGCTACTAGTCACAGCTATGCAATAGTTAGGGCTACTAGTCACAGCTATGCAATAGTTAGGGCTATTAGTCACAGCTACGCATAGTTAGGGCTACTAGTCACAGCTACGCAATAGTTAGGCTACTAGTCACAGCTATGCAATAGTCAGGGCTACTAGTCACGGCTACGCAATAGTTAGGGCTACTAGTCACAGCTATGCAGTAGTTGACACTGAGTCACAGCTATGGATAGGAGCTACTAATCACAGCTTGCTCTATAGTTAGAGCTACTAGTCACAGCTACGCAATAGTTAAGGGCTACTAAGTCACAATACTGGCAGTTGGGGCTAATGCAGCTATGCAATAATTCAAGGCACTAGTCACAGCTATGCAATAGTTAGGGCTACCAGTCACAGCTTATGCAGTAGTTAGGGCTACTAGTCACAGCTACACAATAGTTAGGGCTACTAGTCACAGCTATGCA
>NW_026278065.1:0-31601 GCF_023373465.1 Oncorhynchus keta | reverse complement strand
AAGTAATAAAGTTGTTAACCACTGTAAGGTTAACCTGTTAACCTTACAGTGAAATGCTGAATACAACAGGTGAAGTAGACCTCACAGTGAAATGCTGAATACAACAGGTGTAGTAGACCTTACAGTGAAATGCTGAATACAACAGGTGTAGGTAGACCTTACAGTGAAATGCTGAATACAACAGGTTAGAGACTCTGTACCGGTACCCACTGTATATAACCTCCACATTGACTCTGTACCCATTACCCCCTGTATATAACCTCCACATTGACTCTGTACCGGTACCCACTGTATATAACCTCCACATTGACTCTCAGAGTCAGTGGGTACCGTACAGAGTCAATGTGGAGGTTATATACAGGGGTACCGGTACAGAGTCAATGTGGAGGCTATATAGAGGGGGTACCGGTACAGAGTCAATGTGGAGGTTATATACAGTGGGTACCGGTACAGAGTCAATGTGGAGGCTATATACAGATGGTACCGGTACAGAGTCAATGTGGAGACTATATACAGGGGTACCGGTACAGAGTCTTAATTGCGACTGCATTAAATACGTGAGGGGGATCATGTGCGTCGGTTCAAGGCTGGAACAAAAACGTGGGCTGTACTTTAAGTACTTCCCCAAACACAGTTGTCGCGCAGACTGGCTCAACATAAGTAGGCTTTGATTGAAGCCTCAGCGTTACATTCAAATCTCCCTACCATCACATCACAGCCAATAAGACACCAATGTCCGTGACAACTGGAATTCGTCCTGATTGGAGGTACACAACACACTCCCTGCCTCTCGTCATGAGGTGGACGTGACCGTCCGGGTGTTACCTAGCATTGTGATGCTGTAATTAGCATTATGACGTGTAAGGATGCTGTAGCTAGCATTGCGACGTGTACGGATGCTGTAGCGAGCATTGTGACGTGTAAGGATGCTGTAGTTAGCATTGTGGCGTGTAAGGATGCTGTAGTTAGCATTGTGGCGTGTAAGGATGCTGTAGTTAGCATTGTGGCGTGTACGGATGCTGTAGCGAGCATTGTGACGTGTAAGGATGCTGTAGTTAGCATTGTGGCGTGTACGGATGCTGTTGCTAGCATTGTGACGTGTACGGATGCTGTTGCTAGCATTGTGGTGTGTACGGATGCTGTAGCTAGCATTGTGGCGTGTACGGCTGCTGTAGTTAGCATTGTGACGTGTACGGATGCTGTAATTAGCATTGTGACGTGTACGGATGCTGTAATTAGCATTGTGACGTGTACGGATGCTGTAGTTAGCATTGTGACGTGCACGGATGCTGTAGCTAGCATTGTGACGTGTACGGATGCTGTAGCTAGCATTGTGACGTGTGCGGATGCTGTAGTTAGCATTGTGACGTGCACGGATGCTGTAGCTAGCATTGTGACGTGTACGGATGCTGTAGCTAGCATTGTGAAGTGTGCGGATACTGTAGCTAGCATTGTGAAGTGTGCGGATGCTGTAGCTAGCATTGTGACGTGTGCGGATGCTGTAGCTAGCATTGTGACGTGTGCGGATGCTGTAGCTAGCATTGTGACGTGTGCGGATGCTGTAGCTAGCATTGTGACGTGTGCGGATGCTGTAGCTAGCATTGTGGCGTGTGCGGATGCTGTAGCTAGCATTGTGGCGTGTGCGGATGCTGTAGCTAGCATTGTGGCGTGTGCGGATGCTGTAGCTAGCATTGTGGCGTGTACGGCTGCTGTAGCTAGCATTGTGACGTGTACGGCTGCTGTAGCTAGCATTGTGACGTGTACGGCTGCTGTAGCTAGCGTTGTGACGTGTACGGCTGCTGTAGCTAGCATTGTGGCGTGTATGGATGCTGTAGCTAGCGTTGTGACGTGTGCGGATGCTGTCGCTAGCATTGTGGCGTGTACGGATGCTGTAATTAGCATTGTGACGTGTACGGCTGCTGTAGTTAGCATTGTGGCGTGTACGGCTGCTGTAATTAGCATTGTGGCGTGTACGGCTGCTGTAGTTAGCATTGTGGCGTGTACGGCTGCTGTAGTTAGCATTGTGACGTGTACGGATGCTGTAATTAGCATTGTGACGTGTACGGATGCTGTAATTAGCATTGTGGCGTGTACGGATGCTGTAGCTAGCATTGTGAAGTGTGCGGATACTGTAGCTAGCATTGTGAAGTGTGCGGATGCTGTAGCTAGCATTGTGACGTGTGCGGATGCTGTAGCTAGCATTGTGACGTGTGCGGATGCTGTAGCTAGCATTGTGACGTGTGCGGATGCTGTAGCTAGCATTGTGACGTGTGCGGATGCTGTAGCTAGCATTGTGGCGTGTGCTGATGCTGTAGCTAGCATTGTGGCGTGTGCGGATGCTGTAGCTAGCATTGTGGTGTGTGCGGATGCTGTAGCTAGCATTGTGGCGTGTACGGCTGCTGTAGCTAGCATTGTGACGTGTACGGCTGCTGTAGCTAGCATTGTGACGTGTACGGCTGCTGTAGCTAGCGTTGTGACGTGTACGGCTGCTGTAGCTAGCATTGTGACGTGTATGGATGCTGTAGCTAGCGTTGTGACGTGTGCGGATGCTGTCGCTAGCATTGTGGCGTGTACGGATGCTGTAATTAGCATTGTGACGTGTACGGCTGCTGTAGCTAGCATTGTGACGTGTGCGGATGCTGTAGCTAGCATTGTGACGTGTACGGATGCTGTAGCTAGCATTGTGGCGTGTGCGGATGCTGTAGCTAGCATTGTGACGTGTGCGGATGCTGTAGCTAGCATTGTGACGTGTGCGGATGCTGTAGCTAGCATTGTGACGTGTGCGGATGCTGTAGCTAGCATTGTGACGTGTACGGATGCTGTAGCTAGCATTGTGACGTGTACGGATGCTGTAGCTAGCATTGTGGCGTGTACGGCTGCTGTAGTTAGCATTGTGACGTGCACGGATGCTGTAGCTAGCATTGTGACGTGTACGGATGCTGTAGCTAGCATTGTGACGTGTGCGGATGCTGTAGCTAGCATTGTGGCGTGTGCGGATGCTGTAGCTAGCATTGTGGTGTGTACGGCTGCTGTAGCTAGCATTGTGGCGTGTACGGCTGCTGTAGCTAGCATTGTGACGTGTACGGCTGCTGTAGCTAGCATTGTGACGTGTACGGCTGCTGTAGCTAGCATTGTGACGTGTACGGCTGCTGTAGCTAGCATTGTGACGTGTGCGGATGCTGTAGCTAGCTTTGTTTTGTGTACGGATGCTGTAGTTAGCATTGACGTGGACGGATGCTGTAGCTAGCATTGTGACGTGTGCGGATGCTGTAGCTAGCTTTGTTTTGTGTACGGATGCTGTAGCTAGCATTGTGACGTGTACGGATGCTGTAGCTAGCTTTGTTTTGTGTACGGATGCTGTAGTTAGCATTGTGACGTGGACGGATGCTGTAGCTAGCATTGTGACGTGTGCGGATGCTGTAGCTAGCTTTGTTTGTGTACGGATGCTGTAGCTAGCATTGTGACGTGGACGGATGCTGTAGCTAGCATTGTGACGTGTGCGGATGCTGTAGCTAGCATTGTGACGTGGACGGATGCTGTAGCTAGCATTGTGACTTGTACGGATGCTGTAGCTAGCATTGTGACGTGTACGGCTGCTGTAGCTAGCATTGTGACGTGTACGGCTGCTGTAGCTAGCATTATGACGTGTACGGCTGCTGTAGCTAGCATTGTGACGTGTGCGGATGCTGTAGCTAGCTTTGTTTTGTGTACGGATGCTGTAGTTAGCATTGTGACGTGGACGGATGCTGTAGCTAGCATTGTGACGTGTGCGGATGCTGTAGCTAGCTTTGTTTTGTGTACGGATGCTGTAGCTAGCATTGTGACGTGTACGGATGCTGTAGCTAGCTTTGTTTTGTGTACGGATGCTGTAGTTAGCATTGTGACGTGGACGGATGCTGTAGCTAGCATTGTGACGTGTGCGGATGCTGTAGCTAGCTTTGTTTTGTGTACGGATGCTGTAGTTAGCATTGTGACGTGGACGGATGCTGTAGCTAGCATTGTGACGTGGACGGATGCTGTAGCTAGCATTGTGGCGTGTGCGGATGCTGTAGCTAGCATTGTGACGTGGACGGATGCTGTAGCTAGCATTGTGACGTGGGCGGATGCTGTAGCTAGCATTGTGGCGTGTGCGGATGCTGTAGCTAGCATTGTGACGTGGACGGATGCTGTAGCTAGCATTGTGACTTGTACGGATGCTGTAGCTAGCATTGTGACGTGTACGGATGCTGTTGCTAGCATTGTGACGTGTGCGGATGCTGTAATTAGCATTGTGACGTGTACGGATGCTGTAATTAGCATTGTGACGTGTACGGATGCTGTAGTTAGCATTGTGACGTGCACGGATGCTGTAGCTAGCATTGTGACGTGTACGGATGCTGTAGTTAGCATTGTGACGTGCACGGATGCTGTAGCTAGCATTGTGACGTGTGCGGATGCTGTAGCTAGCTTTGTTTTGTGTACGGATGCTGTAGCTAGCATTGTGACGTGGACGGATGCTGTAGCTAGCATTGTGGCGTGTGCGGATGCTGTAGCTAGCATTGTGACGTGGACGGATGCTGTAGCTAGCATTGTGACTTGTACGGATGCTGTAGCTAGCATTGTGACGTGTACGGCTGCTGTAGCTAGCATTGTGACGTGTACGGCTGCTGTAGCTAGCATTATGACGTGTACGGCTGCTGTAGCTAGCATTGTGACGTGTGCGGATGCTGTAGCTAGCTTTGTTTTGTGTACGGATGCTGTAGTTAGCATTGTGACGTGGACGGATGCTGTAGCTAGCATTGTGACGTGTGCGGATGCTGTAGCTAGCTTTGTTTTGTGTACGGATGCTGTAGCTAGCATTGTGACGTGTACGGATGCTGTAGCTAGCTTTGTTTTGTGTACGGATGCTGTAGTTAGCATTGTGACGTGGACGGATGCTGTAGCTAGCATTGTGACGTGTGCGGATGCTGTAGCTAGCTTTGTTTTGTGTACGGATGCTGTAGTTAGCATTGTGACGTGGACGGATGCTGTAGCTAGCATTGTGACGTGGACGGATGCTGTAGCTAGCATTGTGGCGTGTGCGGATGCTGTAGCTAGCATTGTGACGTGGACGGATGCTGTAGCTAGCATTGTGACGTGGACGGATGCTGTAGCTAGCATTGTGACGTGTGCGGATGCTGTAGCTAGCATTGTGAGCGTGGACGGATGCTGTAGCTAGCATTGTGACTTGTACGGATGCTGTAGCTAGCATTGTGACGTGTACGGATGCTGTTGCTAGCATTGTGACGTGTACGGATGCTGTAATTAGCATTGTGACGTGTACGGATGCTGTAATTAGCATTGTGGCGTGTACGGATGCTGTAGTTAGCATTGTGACGTGCACGGATGCTGTAGCTAGCATTGTGACGTGTACGGATGCTGTAGTTAGCATTGTGACGTGCACGGATGCTGTAGCTAGCATTGTGACGTGCACGGATGCTGTAGCTAGCATTGTGACGTGTACGGATGCTGTAGTTAGCATTGTGACGTGTACGGATGCTGTAGTTAGCATTGTGACGTGCACGGATGCTGTAGCTAGCATTGTGACGTGTACGAATGCTGTAGCTAGCATTGTGGCGTGTACGGATGCTGTAGCTAGCATTGTGAAGTGTGCGGATACTGTAGCTAGCATTGTGAAGTGTGCGGATACTGTAGCTAGCATTGTGACGTGTGCGGATGCTGTAGCTAGCATTGTGACGTGTGCGGATGCTGTAGCTAGCATTGTGACGTGTGCGGATGCTGTAGCTAGCATTGTGGCGTGTGCTGATGCTGTAGCTAGCATTGTGGCGTGTGCGGATGCTGTAGCTAGCATTGTGGCGTGTGCGGATGCTGTAGCTAGCATTGTGGCGTGTACGGCTGCTGTAGCTAGCATTGTGACATGTAATGGCTGCTGTAGCTAGCATTGTGACGTGTACGGCTGCTGTAGCTAGCGTTGTGACGTGTACGGCTGCTGTAGCTAGCATTGTGACGTGTATGGATGCTGTAGCTAGCATTGTGACGTGTGCGGATGCTGTCGCTAGCATTGTGGCGTGTACGGATGCTGTAATTAGCATTGTGACGTGTACGGCTGCTGTAGCTAGCATTGTGACGTGTGCGGATGCTGTAGCTAGCATTGTGACGTGTACGGATGCTGTAGCTAGCATTGTGACGTGTGCGGATGCTGTAGCTAGCATTGTGACGTGTGCGGATGCTGTAGCTAGCATTGTGACGTGTGCGGATGCTGTAGCTAGCATTGTGACGTGTGCGGATGCTGTAGCTAGCATTGTGACGTGTGCGGATGCTGTAGCTAGCATTGTGACGTGTGCGGATGCTGTAGCTAGCATTGTGACTTGTACGGATGCTGTAGCTAGCATTGTGACGTGTACGGATGCTGTAGCTAGCATTGTGGCGTGTACGGCTGCTGTAGTTAGCATTGTGACGTGCACGGATGCTGTAGCTAGCATTGTGACGTGTACGGATGCTGTAGCTAGCATTGTGACGTGTGCGGATGCTGTAGCTAGCATTGTGGCGTGTGCGGATGCTGTAGCTAGCATTGTGGCGTGTACGGCTGCTGTAGCTAGCATTGTGACGTGTACGGCTGCTGTAGCTAGCATTGTGACGTGTACGGCTGCTGTAGCTAGCATTGTGACGTGTACGGCTGCTGTAGCTAGCATTGTGACGTGTACGGCTGCTGTAGCTAGCATTGTGACGTGTGCGGATGCTGTAGCTAGCTTTGTTTTGTGTACGGATGCTGTAGTTAGCATTGTGACGTGGACGGATGCTGTAGCTAGCATTGTGACGTGTGCGGATGCTGTAGCTAGCTTTGTTTTGTGTACGGATGCTGTAGCTAGCATTGTGACGTGTACGGATGCTGTAGCTAGCTTTGTTTTGTGTACGGATGCTGTAGTTAGCATTGTGACGTGGACGGATGCTGTAGCTAGCATTGTGACGTGTGCGGATGCTGTAGCTAGCTTTGTTTTGTGTACGGATGCTGTAGCTAGCATTGTGACGTGGACGGATGCTGTAGCTAGCATTGTGACGTGTGCGGATGCTGTAGCTAGCATTGTGGCGTGGACGGATGCTGTAGCTAGCATTGTGACTTGTACGGATGCTGTAGCTAGCATTGTGACGTGTGCGGCTGCTGTAGCTAGCATTGTGACGTGTACGGCTGCTGTAGCTAGCATTGTGACGTGTACGGCTGCTGTAGCTAGCATTGTGACGTGTGCGGATGCTGTAGCTAGCTTTGTTTTGTGTACGGATGCTGTAGTTAGCATTGTGAGCGTGGACGGATGCTGTAGCTAGCATTGTGACGTGTGCGGATGCTGTAGCTAGCTTTGTTTTGTGTACGGATGCTGTAGCTAGCATTGTGGCGTGTACGGATGCTGTAGCTAGCTTTGTTTTGTGTACGGATGCTGTAGTTAGCATTGTGACGTGGACGGATGCTGTAGCTAGCATTGTGACGTGTGCGGATGCTGTAGCTAGCTTTGTTTTGTGTACGGATGCTGTAGTTAGCATTGTGACGTGGACGGATGCTGTAGCTAGCATTGTGACGTGGACGGATGCTGTAGCTAGCATTGTGGCGTGTGCGGATGCTGTAGCTAGCATTGTGACGTGGACGGATGCTGTAGCTAGCATTGTGACGTGTGCGGATGCTGTAGCTAGCATTGTGACGTGGACGGATGCTGTAGCTAGCATTGTGACTTGTACGGATGCTGTAGCTAGCATTGTGACGTGTACGGATGCTGTAGTTAGCATTGTGACGTGTACGGATGCTGTAGCTAGCATTGTGGCGTGTACGGATGCTGTAGCTAGCATTGTGGCGTGTACGGATGCTGTAGCTAGCATTGTGACGTGTACGGATGCTGTAGCTAGCATTGTGACGTGTGCGGATGCTGTAGCTAGCATTGTGGCGTGTGCGGATGCTGTAATTAGCATTGTGACGTGTACGGATGCTGTAGCTAGCATTGTGGCGTGTACGGATGCTGTAGCTAGCATTGTGACGTGTACGGATGCTGTAGCTAGCATTTTTTTTTTTTTTTTATTTCACCTTTATTTAACCAGGTAGGCTAGTTGAGAACAAGTTCTCATTTGCAACTGCGACCTGGCCAAGATAAAGCATAGCAGTGTGAACAGACAACACAGAGTTACACATGGAGTAAACAATTAGCAAGTCAATAACACAGTAGAAAAAAATGGGCAGTCTATATACAATGTGTGCAAAAGGCATGAGGAGGTAGGCGAATAATACAATTTTGCAGATTAACACTGGAGTGATAAATGATCAGATGGGCATGTACAGGTAGAGATATTGGTGTGCAAAAGAGCAGAAAAGTAAATAAATAAAAACAGTATAAAAACAGTATGGGAATGAGGTAGGTGAAAAAGGGGTGAGCTATTTACCTATAGACTATGTACAGCTGCAGCGATCGGTTAGCTGCTCGGATAGCTGATGTTTGAAGTTGGTGAGGAGATAAAGTCTCCAACTTCAGCGATTTTTGCAATTCGTTCCAGTCACAGGCAGCAGAGTACTGGAACGAAAGGCGGCAAATGAGGTGTTGGCTTTAGGGATGATCAGTGAGATACACCTGCTGGAGCGCGTGCTACGGATGGGTGTTGCCATCGTGACCAGTGAACTGAGATAAGGCGGAGCTTTACCTAGCATGGACTTGTAAATGACCTGGAGCCAGTGGGTCTGGCGACGAATATGTAGTGAGGGCCAGCCGACTAGAGCATACAAGTCGCAGTGGTGGGTGGTATAAGGTGCTTTAGTGACAAAACGGATGGCACTGTGATAGACTGCATCCAGTTTGCTGAGTAGAGTGTTGGAAGCCATTTTGTAGATGACATCGCCGAAGTCGAGATCGGTAGGATAGTCAGTTTTACTAGGGTAAGCTTGGCAGCGTGAGTGAAGGAGGCTTTGTTGCGGAATAGAAAGCCGACTCTGGATTTGATTTTTGATTGGAGATGTTTGATGTGAGTCTGGAAGGAGAGTTTGCAGTCTAGCCAGACACCTAGGTACTTATAGATGTCCACATATTCAAGGTTGGAACCATCCAGGGTGGTGATGCTAGTCGGGCATGCGGGTGCAGGCAGCGATCGGTTGAAAAGCATGCATTTGGTTTTACTCGCGTTTAAGAGCAGTTGGAGGCCACGGAAGGAGTGCTGTATGGCATTGAAGCTCGTTTGGAGGTTTGATAGCACAGTGTCCAATGACGGGCCGAAAGTATATAGAATGGTGTCGTCTGCGTAGAGGTGGATCAGGGAATCGCCCGCAGCAAGAGCAACATCATTGATATATACAGAGAAAAGAGTCGGCCCGAGAATTGAACCCTGTGGCACCCCCATAGAGACTGCCAGAGGACCGGACAGCATGCCCTCTGATTTGACACACTGAACTCTGTCTGCAAAGTAATTGGTGAACCAGGCAAGGCAGTCATCCGAAAAACCGAGGCTGTTGAGTCTGCCGATAAGAATTTGGTGATTGACAGAGTCGAAAGCCTTGGCGAGGTCGATGAAGACGGCTGCACAGTACTGTCTTTTATCGATGGCGGTTATGATATCATTTAGTACCTTGAGTGTGGCTGAGGTGCACCCGTGACCGGCTCGGAAACCAGATTGCACAGCGGAGAAGGTACGGTGGGATTCGAGATGGTCAGTGACCTGTTTGTTGACTTGGCTTTCGAAGACCTTAGATAGGCAGGGCAGGATGGATATAGGTCTATAGCAGTTTGGGTCCAGGGTGTCTCCTCCTTTGAAGAGGGGATGACTGCGGCAGCTTTCAATCCTTGGGGATCTCAGACGATATGAAAGAGAGGTTGAACAGGCTGGTAATAGAGGTTGCGACAATGGCGGCAGATAGTTTCAGAAATAGCGGGTCCAGATTGTCAAGCCCAGCTGATTTGTACGGGTCCAGGTTTTGCAGCTCTTTCAGAACATCTGCTATCTGGATTTGGGTAAAGGAGAACCTGGAGAGGCTTGGGTGAGGAACTACGGGGGGGGCGGAGCTGTTGGCCGAGGTTGGAGTAGCCAGGCGGAAGGCATGGCCAGCCGTTGAGAAGTGCTTATTGAAGTTTTCGATAATCATGGATTTATCGGTGGAGACCGTGTTTCCTAGCCTCAGTGCAGTGGGCAGCTGGGAGGAGGTGCTCTTGTTCTCCATGGACTTCACAGTGTCCCAGAACTTTTTGGAGTTGGAGCTACAGGATGCAAACTTTTGCCTGAAGAAGCTGGCCTTAGCTTTCCTGACTGACTGCGTGTATTGGTTCCTGACTTCCTGAACAGTTGCATATCACGGGGCTATTCGATGCTATTGCAGTCCGCCACAGGATGTTTTTGTGCTGGTCGAGGGCAGTCAGGTCTGGAGTGAACCAAGGGCTGTATCTGTTCTTGGTTCTGCATTTTGAACGGAGCATGCTTATCCAAAATGGTGAGGAAGTTACTTTTAAAGAATGACCAGGCATCCTCAACTGACGGGATGAGGTCAATGTCCTTCCAGGATACACGGGCCAGGTCGATTAGAAAGGCCTGCTCACAGAAGTGTTTTAGGGAGCGTTTGACAGTGATGAGGGTGGTCGTTTGACTGCGGCTCCGTGGCGGATACAGGCGATGAGGCAGTGATCGCTGAGATCCTGGTTGAAGACAGCGGAGGTATATTTGGAGGGCCAGTTGGTCAGGATGACGTCTATGAGGGTGCCCTTGTTTACAGAGTTAGGGTTGTACCTGGTGGGTTCCTTGATGATTTGCGTGAGATTGAGGGCATCTAGCTTAGATTGTAGGACTGCCGGGGTGTTAAGCATATCCCAGTTTAGGTCACCTAACAGGACAAACTCTGAAGCTAGATGGGGGCGATCAATTCACAAATGGTGTCCAGGGCACAGCTGGGAGCTGACGGGGGTCGGTAGCAGGCGGCAACAGTGAGAGACTTGTTTCTGGAGAGAGTAATTTTCAAAATTAGTAGTTCAAACTGTTTGGGTATGGACCTGGAAAGTATGACATTACTTTGCAGGCTATCTCTGCAGTAGACTGCGACTCCGCCCCCTTTGGCAGTTCTATCTTGACGGAAGATGTTATAGTTGGGTATGGAAATCTCTGAATTTTTGGTGGCCTTCCTGAGCCAGGATTCAGACACGGCAAGGACATCAGGGTTAGCAGAGTGTGCTAAAGCAGTGAGTAAAACAAACTTAGGGAGGAGGCTTCTGATGTTGACATGCATAAAACCGTGTACGGATGCTGTAGCTAGCATTGTGGCGTGTACGGATGCTGTAGTTAGCATTGTGGCGTGTACGGATGCTGTAGTTAGCATTGTGACGTGTACGGATGCTGTAGCTAGCATTGTGACGTGTACGGATGCTGTAGCTAGCATTGTGGCGTGTACGGATGCTGTAGCTAGCATTGTGGCGTGTACGGATGCTGTAGCTAGCTTTGTTTTGTGTACGGATGCTGTAGCTAGCATTGTGACGTGTACGGATGCTGTAGCTAGCATTGTTTTGTGTACGGATGCTGTAGTTAGCATTGTGACGTGGACGGATGCTGTAGCTAGCATTGTGACGTGTACGGATGCTGTAGCTAGCTTTGTTTTGTGTACGGATGCTGTAGCTAGCATTGTGACGTGTACGGATGCTGTAGCTAGCATTGTGGCGTGTGCGGATGCTGTAGCTAGCATTGTGGCGTGTGCGGATGCTGTAGCTAGCAATGGTGCGGATGCTGTAGCTAGCATTGTGGCGTGTGCGGATGCTGTAGCTAGCATTGTGACGTGGATTGTACGGATGCTGTAGCTAGCATTGGATGCTGTAGCGTGTGTACGGATGCTGTAGCTAGCATTGTGGCGTGTACGGATGCTGTAGCTAGCATTGTGGCGTGTGCTGTAGCTAGCATTGTGACGTGTACGGATGCTGTAGTGCTCGCCATTGGACAGAGCAGCCAAAAATAAATGACATGACTAGATTGAGCTACTTAACATTAGTTCGCTACATCTAGAAGAACCCAGCAGGCAAAATGGGCTAGTTAAGTTAGTTTGTAACGGCTTTCTTCCGTTGAAGGAGAGTAAGACCAAAATGCAGCGTGGTTAGTTCAATACATCTTTAATGATGAAACAAAACACGAACACGAACAATACAAAAACAACAAACGGAATGTGTAAACCTATACAGCCTATCTGGTGACAACTAACACAGAGACAGGAACAATCACCCATGAAACACTCAGAGAATATGGCTGCCTAAATATGGTTCCCAATCAGAGACAACGGTAATCACCTGACTGATTGAGAACCGCCTCAGGCAGCCATAGACTATGCTAGACACCCCACAAAAACCCCATGACAAAAACGCACCACAATAACCCATGTCACACCCTGGCCTGACCAAATAAATGAAGACAAACATACATTACTTCGACCAGGGCGTGACAGAACCCCCCCCCCCTAAGGTGCGGACTCCCGGACGCACATCAAAACAATAGGGAGGGTCCGGGTGGGCGTCTGTCCATGGTGGTGGCTCCGGCTCGGGACGTGGACCCCATTCCATCAATGTCTTAGTTCCGCCCCCTCGCGTCCTGGGATAGTCCACCCTCGCCGCCGACCATGGCCTAGTAGTCCTCACCCAGAACCCCACTGGACTGAGGGGCAGCTCGGGACTGAGGGGCAGCTCTGCACTGAGGGCAAGCTCAGCACTGAGGGGAAGCTCAGTCAGGTAGTTGGCTCCGGCAGATCCTGGCTGGCTGGGGGATCTGGAAGAGTCTGGTTGACTGGCGGATCTGGAAGAGTCTGGTTGACTGGCGGATCTGGAAGAGTCTGGTTGACTGGCGGATCTGGAAGAGTCTGGTTGACTGGCGGATCTGGAAGAGTCTGGTTGACTGGCGGATCTGGAAGAGTCTGGTTGACTGGCAGATCTGGAAGATCATGGCTGACTGGCAGATCCTGGCAGACTGGCAGCTCCATGCAAACTGGCAGCTCTGGCTGCTCCATGCAGACTGACAGCTCAGACTGACAGCTCTGGCTGTAGAGGAGGAAGGCTCTGGCTGCGCTGAACAGGCGGGAGACTCCGGCAGCGCAGGAGAGGAGAAAGGCTCTGGCTGCGCTGAACAGGTGGGAGACTCCAGCAGCTGGAGAGGAGGAAGGCTCTGATAGCGCTAGACAGGCGGCGCACTGAAGGCCTGGTGCGTGGTGCTGGCACTGGTAGTACTGGACCGAGGACACGCACAGGAAGCCTGGTGCGGGGAGCTGCCACCGGAGGACTGGTGTGTGGAGGTGGCTATGGATAGACCGGACCGTGCAGGCGCACTGGAGCTCTTGAGCACCGAGCCTGCCCAACCTTACCTGGCTCGATGCCCACTCTAGCCCGGCCAATACGAAGGGCTGGTATGAACCGCACTGGGCTATGCACCCGCACTGGAGACACCGTGTGCTCCATAGCATAACACGGTGCCTGCCCAGTCTCTCTAGCCCCCGGTAAGCACGGGAGTTTGCGCAGGTCTCTAACTGGCATAGCCATACTCCTGTGAGCCACCCCCAAGACATTTTTGTACAGCAGAGGTACAGAAGGTACAGCAGAGCTGATGACCGGTGGTTGGGGGTTTGGTTGTCATGTTGATGATACTGGCCTGTTGTAGAAGGTACAGCAGAGCTGATGGACGGTGGTTGGGGGTGTGGTTGTCATGTTGATGATACTGGCCTGTTGTAGAAGGTACAGCAGAGCTGATGACCGGTGGTTGGGGTGTGGTTGTCATGTTGATGATACTGGCCTGTTGTAGAAGGTACAGCAGAGCTGATGGACGGTGGTTGGGGGTGTGGTTGTCATGTTGATGATACTGGCCTGTTGTAGAAGGTACAGCAGAGCTGATGACCGGTGGTTGGGGGTGTGGTTGTCATGTTGATGATACTGGCCTGTTGTAGAAGGTACAGCAGAGCTGATGACCGGTGGTTGGGGTGTGGTTGTCATGTTGATGATACTGGCCTGTTGTAGAAGGTACTTCAGAGCTGATGACCGGTGGTTGGGGGTGTGGTTGTCATGTTGATGATACTGGCCTGTTGTAGAAGGTACTTCAGAGCTGATGACCGGTGGTTGGGGGTGTGGTTGTCATGTTGATGATACTGGCCTGTTGTAGAAGGTACAGCAGAGCTGATGACCGGTGGTTGGGGGTGTGGTTGTCATGTTGATGATACTGGCCTGTTGTAGAAGGTACAGCAGAGCTGATGACCGGTGGTTGGGGTGTGGTTGTCATGTTGATGATACTGGCCTGTTGTAGAAGGTACTTCAGAGCTGATGACCGGTGGTTGGGGGGTGTGGTTGTCATGTTGATGATACTGGCCTGTTGTAGAAGGTACAGCAGAGCTGATGACCGGTGGTTGGGGGTTTGGTTGTCATGTTGATGATACTGGCCTGTTGTAGAAGGTACAGCAGAGCTGATGACCGGTGGTTGGGGGTGTGGTTGTCATGTTGATGATACTGGCCTGTTGTAGAAGGTACAGCAGAGCTGATGACCGGTGGTTGGGGGGGGGTGTGGTTGTCATGTTGATGATACTGGCCTGTTGTAGAAGGTACAGCAGAGCTGATGACCGGTGGTTGGGGGTGTGGTTGTCATGTTGATGATACTGGCCTGTTGTAGAAGGTACAGCAGAGCGGTGGTTGGGGTGTGGTTGTCATGTTGATGATACTGGCCTGTTGTAGAAGGTACAGCAGAGCTGATGACCGGTGGTTGGGGGTGTGGTTGTCATGTTGATGATACTGGCCTGTTGTAGAAGGTACAGCAGAGCTGATGACCGGTGGTTGGGGGTGTGGTTGTCATGTTGATGATACTGGCCTGTTGTAGAAGGTACTTCACAGCTGATGACCGGTGGTTGAGGGGTGTGGTTGTCATGTTGATGATACTGGCCTGTTGTAGAAGGTACTTCAGAGCTGATGACCGGTGGTTGGGGGTGTGGTTGTCATGTTGATGATACTGGCCTGTTGTAGAAGGTACAGCAGAGCTGATGACCGGTGGTTGGGGGTGTGGTTGTCATGTTGATGATACTGGCCTGTTGTGAAGGTACAGCAGAGCTGATGACCGGTGGTTGGGGTGTGGTTGTCATGTTGATGATACTGGCCTGTTGTAGAAGGTACTTCAGAGCTGATGACCGGTGGTTGGGGTGTGGTTGTCATGTTGATGATACTGGCCTGTTGTAGAAGGTACAGCAGAGCTGATGACCGGTGGTTGGGGGTTTTGGTTGTCATGTTGATGATACTGGCCTGTTGTAGAAAGGTACAGCAGAGCTGATGACGGTGGTTGGGGGTGTGTGTTGTCATGTTGATGATACTGGCCTGTTGTAGAAGGTACAGCAGAGCTGATGACCGGTGGTTGGGGGTGTGGTTGTCATGTTGATGATACTGGCCTGTTGTAGAAGGTACAGCAGAGCTGATGACCGGTGGTTGGGGGTGTGGTTGTCATGTTGATGATACTGGCCTGTTGTAGAAGGTACAGCAGAGCGGTGGTTGGGGGTGTGGTTGTCATGTTGATGATACTGGCCTGTTGTAGAAGGTACAGCAGAGCTGATGACCGGTGGTTGGGGGTGTGGTTGTCATGTTGATGATACTGGCCTGTTGTAGAAGGTACTTCAGAGCTGATGACCGGTGGTTGGGGGTGTGGCTGTCATGTTGATGATACTGGCCTGTTGTAGAAGGTACAGCAGAGCTGATGACCGGTGGTTGGGGGTGTGGCTGTCATGTTGATGATACTGGCCTGTTGTAGAAGGTACAGCAGAGCTGATGACCGGTGGTTGGGGGTGTGGTTGTCATGTTGATGATACTGGCCTGTTGTAGAAGGTACTTCAGAGCTGATGACCGGTGGTTGGGTGTGTGGTTGTCATGTTGATGATACTGGCCTGTTGTAGAAGGTACTTCAGAGCTGATGACCGGTGGTTGGGGGGTGTGGTTGTCATGTTGATGATACTGGCCTGTTGTAAGAAGGTACTTCAGAGCTGATGACCGGTGGTTGGGGTGTGGTTGTCATGTTGATGATACTGGCCTGTTGTAGAAGGTACAGCAGAGCTGATGACCGGTGGTTGGGGGTGTGGTTGTCATGTTGATGATACTGGCCTGTTGTAGAAGGTACAGCAGAGCTGATGACGGTGGTTGGGGTGTGGTTGTCATGTTTGATGATACTGGCCTGTTGTAGAAGGTACAGCAGAGCTGATGACCGGTGGTTGGGGGTGTGGTTGTCATGTTGATGATACTGGCCTGTTGTAGAAGGTACAGCAGAGCTGATGACCGGTGGTTGGGGTGTGGTTGTCATGTTGATGATACTGGCCTGTTGTAGAAGGTACAGCAGAGCTGATGACCGGTGGTTGGGGGTGTGGTTGTCATGTTGATGATACTGGCCTGTTGTAGAAGGTACTTCAGAGCTGATGACCGGTGGTTGGGGGTGTGGTTGTCATGTTGATGATACTGGCCTGTTGTAGAAGGTACAGCAGAGCTGACCGGTGGTTGGGGTGTGGTTGTCATGTTGATGATACTGGCCTGTTGTAGAAGGTACAGCAGAGCTGATGACCGGTGGTTGGGGTTTGGTTGTCATGTTGATGATACTGGCCTGTTGTAGAGGTACAGCAGAGCTGATGACCGGTGGTTGGGGGGTGTGGTTGTCATGTTGATGATACTGGCCTGTTGTAGAAGGTACAGCAGAGCTGATGACCGGTGGTTGGGGGGTGTGGTTGTCATGTTGATGATACTGGCCTGTTGTAGAAGGTACAGCAGAGCTGATGACCGGTGGTTGGGGGTGTGGTTGTCATGTTGATGATACTGGCCTGTTGTAGAAGGTACAGCAGAGCTGATGACCGGTGGTTGGGTGTGTGGTTGTCATGTTGATGATACTGGCCTGTTGTAGAAGGTACTTCAGAGCTGATTGCTGCAAGATGGACCGATATTATTTCACTACACTAAAATGTGACATACATTATATCTTGAAAATATCAATGTAACCTTAAAAAAAATACTTAATTGTTTTTTCAGATGATTCAAGCAACCCTATTTTAGACCACATTTATACCGATCGTTATCACCATGGATGAGAATACCACTTCAAGTTGGACAGAATGACTTCTAAAATAATACAAGATATGCTATGTTAACCTCTGAATGAAGTTAATTTACGACGTTGAATTCATTAGCTGCATTAAGGATACAGTACGTCACTCCTTTGTTTGGGGGAATTTAGTGTTATAGTGTTTGAAGTGCTTAAAACTCTGAGCAATAATCCATTATTCCTGGAACAGCTTTTCTGACTCCGACTGCAATTCTCAACTATGGCCCCGTTTCAGGCCGACTATATTGCAGTCGTGCTTGCATGCAGAATTTTATGTTTGCGAGGTCAGACGTCTACAGCTACAGAGTTCAAACATCTTGACTTTTTTTCTCTCCACATTTTGTTGTCACAGCCTGAATTTAAAATTTGAGGTTTTGGGTCACTGACCTACATACAATACCACATAATGTCAAAGTGGAATTATGTTTTTTAAAATGTTTGACAAATTAATAATAAAATGTCATATTGAGTACAGAGGGGTATGAATACTTTCTGAAGGCACTGTATGTATATTGCTCATATATATATATATATATATACATACATATACACATATACACATACCAGTCAAAAGTTTGGACACCAACTCATTTCAGGGTTTTACGAATAGCTATCTATATCTATATATATCTATATATATCTGTATATATATATCTATATCTATATATATCTATATCTATCTATATCTATATATCTATTATCTATCTATATCTATCTATATCTATATATAGAGCTATATATAAATATATATATATATACATCTATAGATATATATATATATATATATGACGTAGTTAGCTGATAAGTTCAACACCTGTCCAGGCGCTGTATGATCAGCCAGGCATCTACAATGTAGTGAGTCTGGAACATTCCCAGGATGCTGGAGCTCCATATTCCCCTTTAAACCGATTCAGCAACAACTGTGATGTGTGAGGTCTCGACTTCGAGGCAAAGATGATCTATTTAATTGACAAGATAGCCGAGTGACCGCTTTAACAATGAAAATACATGTCCTCGGTGAGTAAAGGCAAGTGAGATCAGGTGGTAACATTCTAGCCAATGAGAGGGCAGATACGCGTGCGAACAACACGCACCAGGAAGTCGTTGTTCCTCGAAGTTGCTGGGAAAAGGCCACTTCTTACATTTGTACCGGAAGGCTTTTACATGTGACATGATTTGTAGGCTACTTCAGACAGGGCTTCTGTGGGTTAAAGCCATACTCCTTCAAAAACAGTGGGGGGTCCCGCAAAGGCACCCAACAAATGGAGAACATGGCATTTTCACATAACAAATAGAAGTTCATTTCTGTGACATCTAGCAGCAACAATTACTTTAAAAGGTTATATCATTTGCAGACTCAAGAGACTATAACCGCGCCAGACAACACACAGATGTTGGGTCTTTTGTCTCGACCGGCTCAGTGCGTTCCACAGGGACGCTGGCTCACGTTGACGACAATGCTTCCCACAATTGTTTAAAGTTGGCTGGAGGTCCTTTGGGTGGTAGGCCATTCTTGATTCACACGGGAAACTGTTTAGTGTGAGAGAAAAAAAACAGCAACGTTGCAGTTCTTGACACAAACCGGTGCCCCGTTCCAAGACACATAGACAATCCCTGTCTCAGGGCTTAAAAAAAAAGAAAAATCCTTCTTTAACCCATCTCCCCTTCATCTACACTGATATAAAGTGGTTTTAACAGGTGACAATCACTCAGGGATCATAGCCTTCACCTGGTCAATCTCACAGAAATAGCAGGTGTTCTTAATATTTTGTCCAGTCAGTGTATGTTTCTATCAATCTCAAGATGATGCGTGTTGTTTTATTGGCATAATAAGTCAAGGATTCCAAACTCATAACGCGGCTGTAGAACAAAGCTTTAATTGCACTTTCAGACTTCCGATAATTCTTCATTTAAAAGTTTGATAAATATATTTTCATGCAGGATATGGCTAATATCAACACTATAGGTGTTTTAGAGTTGTAGAACACAAACACACCCCCCTGTACACACTGTTGGCTATGGATCCACGCAGAAGCGACACACTTCATGGTCACTTATTGGCTTTAAACATCATTTATCATACACGACCTGGAGTGCAATTTCAATACCATTTTACAGATGCACTATTGTAAAGTGGCTGTTCCACTGGATGTCATAAGGTGAATGCACCAATTTGTAAGTCGCTCTGGATAAGAGCGTCTGTAAATGACTTGGAAATGTAAATGTAAATGTACAGGAGTGCGATTTTACAACTAAGGTTGAGCATAACATACTGCAATCATTTACAACTGTTTTCTCTCCCAAAAACGACAGTTATTTTAAAGCTGTGAATAAAAATGGGTGTTATCAGGGAGGAGGAAGGGGGAAAAAGGGGGGACGTATTGCTTAGTCGTCTACGATTGGTTTATAACTCCGTTATGTTAAAACTGGATTCTTAATTTATAGGATAGTCGTTGCTAAGCGGTCTGAGTATCCAGAGTGAAGACGAGGATATTTCAGATCACTGCTATTTACTTCATGGTCCTTCTGTAGCTCAGTTGGTAGAGCATGGTGCTTGTAACGCCAGGGTAGTGGGTTCGATTCCCGGGACCACCCATACGTAGAATGTATGCACACATGACTGTAAGTCGCTTTGGATAAAAGCGTCTGCTAAATGGCATATATTACCTGCAACACACAACAACTTCTGAACTGGTTTGTACTAAAACAGATTTATTTAAAAAAAAAAAATTAATCTCAGCTATTTATTTAAAAAAACTTTCTGGTTGTTAAAATCCACACTGAGTGAATACTTCCCTTGAGGTGAGAGGAGAACCATAACCCATTCTCAGTCGAAGGTGTCTTTCCTATATAAGCCGCACAGGCATTTACAACACGTAGTGCTGGTTGGTGAAGAATCTATCAGGGTTAAGAGAGACGAACGTAATGGGTGGTTTGGTTGTTAAGGTGAGGGAGACGACAAAACGTCGTAGTCTGGTTGTTAAGGTGAGAGGAGACAAACACGTACGTAGTCTGGTTGTTAAGGTGAGAGGAGACGACAACACGTACGTAGTCTGGTTGTTAAGGTGAGAGGAGACGACAACACGTCGTAGTCTGGTTGTTAAGGTGAGAGGAGACGACAACATGTACGTAGTCTGGTTGTTGAGGAGAGGAGACGACAACACGTCGTAGTCTGGTTGTTAAGGTGAGAGGAGACGACAACACGTACGTAGTCTGGTTGTTAAGGTGAGAGGAGACGACAACACGTACGTAGTCTGGTTGTTAAGGTGAGAGGAGACGACAACACGTACGTAGTCTGGTTGTTAAGGTGAGAGGAGACGACGTGAGAGGAGACGACAACACGTCGTAGTCTGGTTGTTGAGGTGAGAGGAGACGACGTCGTACACGTACGTAGTCTGGTTGTTAAGGTGAGAGGAGACGACAACACGTACGTAGTCTGGTTGTTAAGGTGAGAGGAGACGACGACAACACGTACGTAGTCTGGTTGTTAAGGTGAGAGGAGACGACAACACGTAAGTCTGGTTGTTGAGGAGGTGAGAGGAGACAACACGTCTGGTTGTTAGGTCTGTAGTCTGGTTAAGGTGAGAGGAGACGACAACACGTACGTAGTCTGGTTGTTAAGGTGAGAGGAGACGACAACACGTACGTAGTCTGGTTGTTAAGGTGAGAGGAGACGACAACACGTACGTAGTCTGGTTGTTAAGGTGAGAGGAGATCACAACACGTACGTAGTCTGGTTGTTAAGGTGAGAGGAGACGACAACACGTAGTCTGGTTGTTGAGAGGAGACGACAACACGGTTGGTTGTTAAGGTGAGAGGAGACGACAACACGTACGTAGTCTGGTTGTTGAGGTGAGAGGCGACAACACGTACGTAGTCTGGTTGTTAAGGTGAGAGGAGACGACAACACGTACGTAGTCTGGTTGTTAAGGACAACACGTACGTAGTCTGGTTGTTGAGAGAGCGACAACACGTACGTAGTCTGGTTGTTAAGGTGAGAGGAGACGACAACACATATACGTAGTCTGGTTGTTGAGAGTGGAGACGACAACACGTACGTAGTCTGGTTGTTAAGGTGAGAGGAGACGACAACACGTGCGTAGTCTGGTTGTTGAGGTGACAACACGAGGAGACGACAACACGTCGTAGTCTGGGTTGTTAAGGTGAGAGGAGACGACAACACGTCGTAGTCTGGTTGTTAAGGTGAGGGGAGACGACAACACGTACGTAGTCTGGTTGTTGAGGTGAGAGGAGACGACAACACGTACGTAGTCTGGTTGTTAAGGTGAGAGGAGACGACAACACGTACGTAGTCTGGTTGTTAAGGTGAGAGGAGACGACAACACGTACGTAGTCTGGTTGTTAAGGTGAGAGAGACGACAACAGTCTGGTTGTTAAGGTGAGAGGAGACGACAACACGTCGTAGTCTGGTTGTTAAGGTGAGAGGAGATGACAACACGTACGTACGTAGTCTGGTTGTTAAGGTGAGAGGAGACGACAACACGTACGTAGTCTGGTTGTTAAGGTGAGAGGAGACGACAACACGTACGTAGTCTGGTTGTTAAGGTGAGAGGAGACGACAACACGTACGTAGTCTGGTTGTTAAGGTGAGAGGAGACGACAACACGTACGTAGTCTGGTTGTTAAGGTGAGAGGAGACGACAACACGTACGTAGTCTGGTTGTTAAGGTGAGAGGAGACGACAACACGTACGTAGTCTGGTTGTTAAGGTGAGAGGGAGACGACAACACGTACGTAGTCTGGTTGTTAAGGTGAGAGGAGACGACAACACGTACGTAGTCTGGTTGTTAAGGTGAGAGGAGACGACAAAACGTACAAGGAGACGACGTCGTAGTCTGGTTGTTAAGGTGAGAGGAGACGACAAAACACGGTTGTTGAGGAGACGACAACACGTAGTCTGGTTGTTAAGGTGAGAGGAGACGACAACACGTACGTAGTCTGGTTGTTAAGGTGAGAGGAGACGACAACACGTACGTAGTCTGGTTGTTAAGGTGAGAGGAGACGACAACACGTACGTAGTCTGGTTGTTGAGGTGAGAGGAGACGACAACACGTACGTAGTCTGGTTGTTAAGGTGAGAGGAGACGACAACACGTACGTAGTCTGGTTGTTAAGGTGAGAGGAGACGACAACACGTACGTAGTCTGGTTGTTAAGGTGAGAGGAGACGACAACACGTACGTAGTCTGGTTGTTAAGGTGAGAGGAGACGACAACACGTACGTAGTCTGGTTGTTGAGGTGAGGTAAGACGACAACACGTACGTAGTCTGGTTGTTAAGGTGAGAGGAGACGACAACACGTACGTAGTCTGGTTGTTGAGGTGAGAGGAGACGACAACACGTACGTAGTCTGGTTGTTAAGGTGAGAGGAGACGACAACACGTACGTAGTCTGGTTGTTAAGGTGAGGAGACGACAACACGTACGTAGTCTGGTTGTTAAGGTGAGAGGAGACGACAACACGTACGTAGTCTGGTTGTTAAGGTGAGGTAGTCTGGTTGTTAAGGTGAGAGGGAGATGAGTAGTCAACATGCAGGACTGGTACACAGGTACCACATGACAGCTGTTAGAATGAAAAGTGAGCAGCATAGTTCTCTATTGGTCAGAACTCCAACTTAAAAAGATCTGTGTGATTAACCAGACCAGTTAGGATTAAACCCATACTAGTGTTTCCGTGGCAGCATGACACATGCGTATATAGTTTCAATCTGTGCCAACTAAGATCAGCTGTGTAACCACTTGTCAATTTTACGTAGTAATAACAAGAGTTTCTATGGTATATTGATACATTTTCACATATACGCTTACTGTCCTTTTAAAAGATGCTATTTATTGTATGTCTTTGTGGTTTTGTGTTATAATATTGTGCTAGTTTATAAAGTACATAGCTCTAACTGCTAGCATCGTACGAACTCTACTGATCTCACAAGCTTACATTCTGTTTTGCTACAAAAAAAATGTTTCCTCTACCGTGTAGCTCGCCAGATCGGGCTGATTTGTTACGAGACTAATCTAATCTAATTGCTAAATGGTGTCATATTTGCTGTAGCATTTCTGCTTCCCTCGTCAGACACACTTGAAAATGGCTCTCCTACTCAATAAGATCCGTGATCTGGTTTCTGTGTTCACCGTGGCCAGCTGAGGACTTTTCACACTCCAGCCCAGTGGATTTTGGGGTTGGATTATCAGGACAGTGTAAAAGGGGTACTGGTGATCTCGTGTCTCTGTACAGCTGGTATCTCTTGTCTTTTTCTAAGCCCAGGGTCGTTGTTCAGTAGGCATGAAAACGGAAGAAAGCGTCCCTAAACGGGTGGTAATATCTTGAACTTGTCCAATACGAGGCGCTTGCAAAACAAAACAAAAAAAAAAAAAACGTCTGTCAAGCACAACGTTTCTTTTTTAGTTGCTACGGTGTGCCCTAATGAACATGACCCAGGGCTAACGGTGATGTCTCCTCTTGTCTGTCCTCTATCCCTGGTCTGTGTCTGTGAGGTAGAAGCCCAGCTTGGCCAGTCATCTCCCTCCGTAGACGCGTCACTTCCCAGAACATCTGTTCCGCTGGGGTCAGGGGTCAAATACATTAGGGTTTCATTAGTTGAAAGGGTTTCAGAACACCAGACAGATTTGCTGTCTACATTGACAAAAAGAGGAATGTAAATGCCAGGAGAGAGCACTGTTAAAAATGGGTCCCATTGTTGACCTCAGTGTTTAACTGTTAAAGAGGAAGGACGTCACACTTACCATCATGTCTGACCAGGCCCTGCTGTATGTAGCGGATATAGGTGAAGAAATCACACACCGCTGTTATCTGGAGGTTGGGAATTGGGTTTCACAATTTCAAAATAAAAGTTCTGCAATGATAAAGCGGGTTTCACAATTTCAAAATAAAAGTTCTGCAATGATAAACGGGTTTCACAATTTCAAAATAAAAGTTCTGCAATGATAAACGGGTTTCACAATTTCAAAATAAAAGTTCTGCAATGATAAACGGGTTTCACAATTTCAAATTTCAAAATTTCAAATTTTCAAAATAAAAGTTCTGCAATGATAAACGGGTTTCAGTTCTGTTAAACGGGTTTCACAATTTCAAAATAAAAGTTCTGCAATGATAAAAGTCTTTATGAACACAAAGGTAGCCATATTCATCTGAATGAATGAATGTTATGCATCAATGTTTAGAATGCATAATGTGGTTTAAATGATTAGGACACAACAAACATGGTTAGGTACCCGTGCCCTGCTAGAGGGAGAGATGTGGTAGTAACTCTCTCTGTCTCCAAGTTTGATGCGGTGCGTGCAGGACCGGGACACGCCGCTCAACGCACACTTCCTGTCAGAGGCAGAGAAACATAACACGACTCGCTCATTTATCTATGGAACTCTTTGGGACAGTTTTCCAGACCTCATTCATCTATATAACTCTATGGGCCAGTTTTCCAGACTTCATTCATCTATAGAACTCTATGGGCCAGTTTTCCAGACCTCATTCATCTATAGAACTCTATGGGCCAGTTTTCCAGACCTCATTCATCTATAGAACTCTATGGGCCAGTTTTCAGACCTCATTCATCTATAGAACTCTATGGGCCAGTTTTCCAGACCTCATTCATCTATAGAACTCTATGGGCCAGTTTTCCAGACCTCATTCATCTATATAACTCTATGGGCCAGTTTTCCAGAACTCTAGAACTCTGGGCCCAGTTTTCCAGACCTCATTCATCTATAGAACTCTATGGGACAGTTTCCAGACCTCATTCATCTATAGAACTCTATGGGCCAGTTTTCCAGACCTCATTCATCTATAGAACTCTATGGGCAGTTTCAGACCTCATTCATCTATAGAACTCTATGGGCCAGTTTTCATCATTCATCTATAGAACTCTATGGGCCAGTTTCCAGACTCTCATTCATCATTCATATAGAACTCTATGGGCCAGTTTTCCAAAACCTCATTCATCTATAGAACTCTATGGGCCCAGTTTTCCAGACCTCATTCATCTATAGAACTCTATGGGCCAGTTTTCCAAACCTCATTCATCTATGGAACTCTATGGGCCAGTTTCCGGAAATTCATCTATGGGCCGGTTTCGGACCAAATTAAGACTAATCCTTAGTATTTGTTGCCCAAGAGCAGGCTTATTCTGAGTCTGTGAAATTGGCCATACATGTAAACGATATGAAAATGTCATTGTTAGTCGTTTTAACATTAGAAACAATAAATGAACAAAGCGTGGTCTGGAACAGTGGAACAAGACATACCTGCCTGGTTAAGACAAAGTGTTATAGAGGACATTCTGACGAAGAAGAGCGACTAAGGAGAGCTGAAGAAGAGCTACTCAGTATACAGTCACACTATAGAACAAGTCCTTTTTTTTTTTTTTGTGGAAAATGAAAGTAAATAAAGCGATTGGCTCCTAAAAAAAAAAAAAAACTTCACTTACGTCTCTACTGCTGCTCTCAGGCCACTGGGAAAAAGAATTCAATCAAATTGTGAATAGGAAGCATGAGGTGAAGCAACGTAGCCCATTGAGTCAACCCATTAGCACTCAGAAAACCCAAAACAGATTTGAAGAAAAAACCCAAAACCAATCTATTAGAAAGTCAGACAAATCCTCCCACAAAAAAAAAACATTAAGCTATAGACAGATTTAGACTTCTAAAGTCGAAATATGGTTAAATCATCCGGTATCCTATGAAATGAGGACTTAAGGATTAGCTGGAATGTTCTGAGGAAGGAAAGATGATGACATGGTTACAGTCACTGATAAGGACGGATGTGGATTAGTGAGGAATGGAGGCCGAGGTCACATTAAAGGGAGAAGGAGCAGTTTATTACCCTATATAACAGTGGTATGTGTAATATATATACATATATACACACATACACACACACTCACACACACACACACACACACACACACACACACACACATACACAATATACATACATACATACATACATTTTGGGTTTGTTGTAAAATAAAATATTACATAAAAAGACCAACCAAGTTCCTATAATGTGATATTCATCTACTGAACTACAGGTGGTCACCAGGAGGAGAGAGGAAGTGTCTGTTTTAATGTGATATTCATCACAGAATACAGGTGGTCACCAGGAGGAGAGGAAGTGTCTGTTTTAATGTGATATTCATCACAGAATACAGGTGTAGTCACCAGGAGAGGGAAGTGTCTGTTTTTAATGTGATATTCATCACAGAATACAGGTGGTCACCAGGAGGAGGAGAGGAAGTGTCTGTTTTAATGTGATATTCATCACAGAGGTCACAGGTGGTCTGGGGAGGAGAGGAAGTGTCTGTTTTAATGCTGATATTCATCACAGAATACAGGTGGTCACCAGGAGGAGAGGAAGTGTCTGTTTTAATGTGATATTCATCACAGAATATAGGTGGTCACCAGGAGGAGAGGAAGTGTCTCTTTTAATGTGATATTCATCACAGAATACAGGTGTAAATCTCAGAAGGAAAGTATCTCTTTAATGTGATATTCATCACAGAATACAGGTGGTCACCAGGAGAGGGAAGTGTCTGTTTAATGTGATATTCATCACAGAATACAGATGTGGTCTGGGAGAGGAAGTGTCTGTTTTAATGTGATATTCATCACAGAAGACAGGTGGTCACCAGGAGAGGAAGTGTCTGTTTTAATGTGATATTCATCCCCACCCAGGAGCTGGAGTGGTCTGGGAGGAGAGGAAGTGTCTGTTTTAATGTGATATTCATCACAGAATACAGGTGGTGCTGCAGGAGGAGAGGAAGTGTCTCTTTTGTATTATTGTCACAGAATACGAGTGGTCACCAGGAGGAGAGGAAGTGTCTGTTTTAATGTGATATTCATCACAGAATACAGGTGTAGTCACCAGGAGGAGAGGAAGTGTCTGTTTTAATGTGATATTATATGCAGAAGACAGGTGGTCTGGGAGGAGAGGAAGTGTCTGTTTTAATGTGATATTCATCACAGAAGACAGGTGTAGTCACCAGGAGGAGAGAAGTGTCTGTTTTAATGTGATATTCATCACAGGCCACAGTAGTCACCAGGAGGAGAGTGTCTGTTTTAATGTGATATTCATCACAGAATACAGGTGGTCACCAGGAGGAAAGGAAGTGTCTGTTTTAATGTGATATTCATCACAGAATACAGGTGGTCACCAGGAGGAGAGGAAGTGTCTGTTTTAATGTGATATTCATCACAGAATACAGGTCACCAGAGGAGAGGAAGTGTCTGTTTAATGTGATATTCATCACAGAATACAGGTGTAGTCACCAGGAGGAGAGGAAGTGTCTGTTTTTAATGTGAATATTCATCACAGAAGACAGGTGTAGTCACCAGGAGAGAGGAAAGTGTCTGTTTTAATGTGATATTCATCACAGAATACAAGGTGGTCACCAGGAGGAGAGAAGTGTCTGTTTTTAATGTGATATTCATCACAGAATACATGTAGTCACCAGGAGGAGAGGAAGTGTCTGTTTTTAATGTGATATTCATCACAGAATACAGTGGTCACCAGGAGAGAGGAAGTGTCTGTTTAATGTGATATTCATCACAGAATACAGGTAATGGTCACCAGGAGAGAGAAGTGTCTGTTTTAATGTGATGGCTCATGCAGAGGCTGCAGGTGGTCACCAGGAGGAGAGGAAGAAGTCTGTTTTTAATGTGTGTGTCCCCTACCCAGAAGACAGGTGTAGTCACTGGGAGGGAGTATGTTAATGTGATGTTCTCCTCTAAATAAGGTGGTCACAGGAGGAGAGTGTCTGTTTCTAATGTGGTATTGTCACAGAAGATAAAGTGGTCTGAAGGAAGTGTCATTTTAATGTGATATTCATCTGAAGACAGGTGTAGTCACCAGGAGGAGAGGAAGTGTCAACAATGATCGTGTCACAGAATACAGGTGGTCACCAAGGAGGAGAGGAAGTAATATGTTTAATGAAATATTCTTAGAAGACAGTGTAGTCACCAGGAGGAGAGGAGTGTCTGTTTTCATGGTGCTATGTCCCCAGACCCAGGTGGTCTGGGAGAGAAGTATCTGTTTGTAATGTGATATTCATCACAGAATGAGGGGCAGGAAGTGTCTGTTTAATGTGATATTCATCACAGAAGGTAGACGGAGGTGTCGTGTTTTATTGATATTCATCACAGAATAGAGGTAGTCACCAGGAGGAGAGGAAGTGTCTGTTTTAATGTGATATTCATCACAGAATACAGGTGGTCACCAGGAGGAGAGGAAGTGTCTGTTTTAATGTGATATTCATCACAGAAGACAGGTGTAGTCACCAGGAGGAGAGGAAGTGTCTGTTTTAATGTGATATTCATCACAGAATACAGGTGGTCACCAGGAGGAGAGGAAGTGTCTGTTTTAATGTGATATTCATCACAGAAGACAGGTGTAGTCACCAGGAGGAGAGGAAGTGTCTGTTTTAATGTGATATTCATCACAGAATACAGGTGTAGTCACCAGGAGGAGAGGAAGTGTCTGTTTTAATGTGATATTCATCACAGAAGACAGGTGTAGTCACCAGGAGGAGAGGAAGTGTCTGTTTTAATGTGATATTCATCACAGAATACAGGTGGTCACCAGGAGGAGAGGAAGTGTCTGTTTTAATGTGATATTCATCACAGAATACAGGTGGTCACCAGGAGGAGAGGAAGTGTCTGTTTTAATGTGATATTCATCACAGAATACAGGTGGTCACCAGGAGGAGAGGAAGTGTCTGTTTTAATGTGATATTCATCACAGAAGACAGGTGTAGTCACCAGGAGGAGAGGAAGTGTCTGTTTTAATGTGATATTCATCACAGAATACAGGTGGTCACCAGGAGGAGAGGAAGTGTCTGTTTTAATGTGATATTCATCACAGAATACAGGTGGTCACCAGGAGGAGAGGAAGTGTCTGTTTTAATGTGATATTCATCACAGAATACAGGTGTAGTCACCAGGAGGAGAGGAAGTGTCTGTTTTAATGTGATATTCATCACAGAATACAGGTGGTCACCAGGAGGAGAGGAAGTGTCTGTTTTAATGTGATATTCATCACAGAAGACAGGTGTAGTCACCAGGAGGAGAGGAAGTGTCTGTTTTAATGTGATATTCATCACAGAATACAGGTGGTCACCAGGAGGAGAGGAAGTGTCTGTTTTAATGTGATATTCATCACAGAATACAGGTGGTCACCAGGAGGAGAGGAAGTGTCTGTTTTAATGTGATATTCATCACAGAATACAGGTGTAGTCACCAGGAGGAGAGGAAGTGTCTGTTTTAATGTGATATTCATCACAGAATACAGGTGGTCACCAGGAGGAGAGGAAGTGTCTGTTTTAATGTGATATTCATCACAGAAGACAGGTGTAGTCACCAGGAGGAGAGGAAGTGTCTGTTTTAATGTGATATTCATCACAGAATACAGGTGAGTCACCAGGAGGAGAGGAAGTGTCTGTTTTAATGTGATATTCATCACAGAATACAGGTGGTCACCAGGAGGAGAGGAAGTGTCTGTTTTAATGTGATATTCATCACAGAATACAGGTGGTCACCAGGAGGAGAGGAAGTGTCTGTTTTAATGTGATATTCATCACAGAATACAGGTGGTCACCAGGAGGAGAGGAAGTGTCTGTTTTAATGTGATATTCATCACAGAATACAGGTGGTCACCAGGAGGAGAGGAAGTGTCTGTTTTAATGTGATATTCATCACAGAATACAGGTGGTCACCAGGAGGAGAGGAAGTGTCTGTTTTAATGTGATATTCATCACAGAATACAGGTGGTCACCAGGAGGAGAGGAAGTGTCTGTTTTAATGTGATATTCATCACAGAATACAGGTGGTCACCAGGAGGAGAGGAAGTGTCTGTTTTAATGTGATATTCATCACAGAATACAGGTGGTCACCAGGAGGAGAGGAAGTGTCTGTTTTAATGTGATATTCATCACAGAATACAGGTGGTCACCAGGAGGAGAGGAAGTGTCTGTTTTAATGTGATATTCATCACAGAATACAGGTGGTCACCAGGAGGAGAGGAAGTGTCTGTTTTAATGTGATATTCATCACAGAATACAGGTGGTCACCAGGAGGAGAGGAAGTGTCTGTTTTAATGTGATATTCATCACAGAATACAGGTGGTCACCAGGAGGAGAGGAAGTGTCTGTTTTAATGTGATATTCATCACAGAATACAGGTGGTCACCAGGAGGAGAGAAGTGTCTGTTTTAATGTGATATTCATCACAGAATACAGGTGAGTCACCAGGAGGAGAGGAAGTGTCTGTTTTAATGTGATATTCATCACAGAATACAGGTGGTCACCAGGAGGAGAGGAAGTGTCTGTTTTAATGTGATATTCATCACAGAATACAGGTGTAGTCACCAGGAGGAGAGGAAGTGTCTGTTTTAATGTGATATTCATCACAGAATACAGGTGGTCACCAGGAGGAGAGGAAGTGTCTGTTTTAATGTGATATTCATCACAGAATACAGGTGTAGTCACCAGGAGGAGAGGAAGTGTCTGTTTTAATGTGATATTCATCACAGAATACAGGTGGTCACCAGGAGGAGAGGAAGTGTCTGTTTTAATGTGATATTCATCACAGAATACAGGTGGTCACCAGGAGGAGAGGAAGTGTCTGTTTTAATGTGATATTCATCACAGAATACAGGTGGTCACCAGGAGGAGAGGAAGTGTCTGTTTTAATGTGATATTCATCACAGAATACAGGTGGTCACCAGGAGGAGAGGAAGTGTCTGTTTTAATGTGATATTCATCACAGAATACAGGTGGTCACCAGGAGGAGAGGAAGTGTCTGTTTTAATGTGATATTCATCACAGAATACAGGTGGTCACCAGGAGGAGAGGAAGTGTCTGTTTTAATGTGATATTCATCACAGAATACAGGTGGTCACCAGGAGGAGAGGAAGTGTCTGTTTTAATGTGATATTCATCACAGAATACAGGTGGTCACCAGGAGGAGAGGAAGTGTCTGTTTTAATGTGATATTCATCACAGAATACAGGTGGTCACCAGGAGGAGAGGAAGTGTCTGTTTTAATGTGATATTCATCACAGAATACAGGTGGTCACCAGGAGGAGAGGAAGTGTCTGTTTTAATGTGATATTCATCACAGAATACAGGTGGTCACCAGGAGGAGAGGAAGTGTCTGTTTTAATGTGATATTCATCACAGAATACAGGTGTAGTCACCAGGAGGAGAGGAAGTGTCTGTTTTAATGTGATATTCATCACAGAATACAGGTGGTCACCAGGAGGAGAGGAAGTGTCTGTTTTAATGTGATATTCATCACAGAATACAGGTGGTCACCAGGAGGAGAGGAAGTGTCTGTTTTAATGTGATATTCATCACAGAATACAGGTGGTCACCAGGAGGAGAGGAAGTGTCTGTTTTAATGTGATATTCATCACAGAATACAGGTGGTCACCAGGAGGAGAGGAAGTGTCTGTTTTAATGTGATATTCATCACAGAATACAGGTGGTCACCAGGAGGAGAGGAGTGTCTGTTTAATGTGAGCATGA
>NW_026278064.1:0-3852 GCF_023373465.1 Oncorhynchus keta | reverse complement strand
ATTGCATTAATTATCGTATTTTCGTGTTTAGTCGCCCTAACGTAGCCTTCACTGCTATTCGCCCAGGAGCTAGCACGCTAGCTAACGCACACAGATTAGCATCACTGTGAGTGCTATTCACTCAACTGTACGACTTGATTAGTTCAGTGTTAGCTAGCTACATAGCTGTCTTTGTTTCAAGATAATTGTGTAGTTTAGTGTGTGTAGCCTTGGAGTGATTATCTTAATTCACTGAGGTTCGCTAGCCAGCTATTTGTCGTCATTAACGTAGGAGACTCTGCTAGCTAGCCAACAGCTAACAGCTAACAGCTAGCCAACGTCTACTGAATAGAACCCAACAACCCGGTCGCATTCACAGGTAGTATCACATTTTCATTTCATTACAGTACAACGGTTTGATTTGTTTGATCGTAGCTAGCTACATAGCTAGCTACATAGCAGTCTTTGTTTCAAAGATAATTGTGTAGTCTAGACCGATTTCCTAGGTTAGCTAGCCAGCTATTGTCGTTCTTTTAACTCAACGTAACGTAAACAACACTGCTAGCTAGCCAGCTAGCCCCCGAACAGCAGCACTGTAGAAATTATTACACTCAGCGGAACGACTTGATTAGTGTAGTGTCAACAACGCAGCTACTGCCAGCTAGCCTACTTTAGCAGTACTGTATCATTTTAATCATTTTAGTCAATAAGATTCTTGCTACGTAAGCTTAACTTTCTGAACATTCGAGGACGTGTAGTCCGCTTGTCATTCAATTTCCTTGCATTAGCGTAGCCTTTTCTGTAGCCTGTCAACTATGTGTCTGTCTATCCCTGTTCTCTCCTCTCTGCACAGACCATACAAACGCTCCACACCGCGTGGCATGACCACCTAACCTGGTGGTCCCAGCGCGTACGACCACGTGGAGTTCAGGTCTCTGGTAGCCTCTGGAACTGCCAATCTGCGGCCAACAAGGCAGAGTTCATCTCAGCCTATGCCTCCCTCCAGTCCCTTGACTTCTTGGCACTGACGGAAACATGGATCACCACAGATAACACTGCTACTCCTACTGCTCTCTCCTCGTCCGCCCACGTGTTCTCGCACACCCGAGCTTCTGGTCAGCGGGGTGGTGGCACCGGGATCCTCATCTCTCCCAAGTGGTCTTTCTCTCTTTCTCCCCTTACCCATCTGTCTATTGCCTCCTTTGAATTCCATGCTGTCACAGTTACCAGCCCTTTCAAGCTTAACATCCTTATCATTTATCGCCCTCCAGGTTCCCTCGGAGAGTTCATCCAATGAGCTTGATGCCTTGATAAGCTCCTTTCCTGAGGACGGCTCACCTCTCACAGTTCTGGGCGACTTTAACCTCCCCACGTCTACCTTTGACTCATTCCTCTCTGCCTCCTTCTTTCCACTCCTCTCCTCTTTTGACCTCACCCTCTCACCTTCCCCCCTACTCACAAGGCAGGCAATACGCTTGACCTCATCTTTACTAGATGCTGTTCTTCCACTAACCTCATTGCAACTCCCCTCCAAGTCTCCGACCACTACCTTGTATCCTTTTCCCTCTCGCTCTCATCCAACACTTCCCACACTGCCCCTACTCGGATGGTATCGCGCCGTCCCAACCTTCGCTCTCTCTCCCCCGCTACTCTCTCCTCTTCCATCCTATCTTCTCTTCCCTCTGCTCAAACCTATCTCCTGATTCTGCCTCCTCAACCCTCCTCTCCTCCCTTACTGCATCCTTTGACTCCCTATGTCCCCTATCCTCCAGGCCGGCTCGGTCCTCCCCTCCCGCTCCGTGGCTCGACGACTCATTGCGAGCTCACAGAACAGGGCTCCGGGCAGCCGGCGGAAATGGAGGAAAACTCGCCTCCCTGCGGACCTGGCATCCTTTCACTCCCTCCTCTCTACATTTTCCTCCTCTGTCTCTGCTGCTAAAGCCACTTTCTACCACTCTAAATTCCAAGCATCTGCCTCTAACCCTAGGAAGCTCTTTGCCACCTTCTCCTCCCTCCTGAATCCTCCCCCTCCCTCCTCCCTCTCTGCAGATGACTTCGTCAACCATTTTGAAAAGAAGGTCGATGACATCCGATCCTCGTTTGCTAAGTCAAACGACACTGCTGGTTCTGCCCACTGCCCTACCCTATGCTCTGACCTCTTTCTCCCCTCTCTCTCCAGATGAAATCTCGCGTCTTGTGACGGCCCGGCCGCCCAACAACCTGCCCGCTTGACCCTATCCCCTCCTCTCTTCTCCAGACCATTTCCGGAGACCTTCTCCCTTACCTCACCTCGCTCATCAACTCATCCCTGACCGCTGGCTACGTCCCTCCCGTCTTCAAGAGAGCGAGAGTTGCACCCCTTCTGAAAAAACCTACACTCGATCCCTCCGATGTCAACAACTACAGACCAGTATCCCTTCTCTCTTTTCTCTCCAAAACTCTTGAGCGTGCCGTCCTTGGCCAGCTCTACCGCTATCTCTCTCAGAATGACCTTCTTGATCCAAATCAGTCAGGTTTCAAGACTAGTCATTCAACTGAGACTGCTCTTCTCTGTATCACGGAGGGCGCTCCGCACTGCTAAAGCTAACTCTCTCTCCTCTGCTCTCATCCTTCTAGACCTATCGGCTGCCTTCGATACTGTGAACCATCAGATCCTCCTCTCCACCCTCTCCGAGTTGGGCATCTCCGGCGCGGCCCACGCTTGGTTGCGTCCTACCTGACAGGTGCTCCTACCAGGTGGCGTGGCGAGAATCTGTCTCCTCACCACGCGCTCTCACCACTGGTGTCCCCCAGGGCTCTGTTCTAGGCCCTCTCTTATTCTCGCTATACACCAAGTCACTTGGCTCTGTCATAACCTCACATGGTCTCTCCTATCATTGCTATGCAGACGACACACAATTAATCTTCTCCTTTCCCCCTTCTGATGACCAGGTGGCGAATCGCATCTCTGCATGTCTGGCAGACATATCAGTGTGGATGACGGATCACCACCTCAAGCTGAACCTCAGCAAGACGGAGCTCCTCTTCCTCCCGGGGAAGGACTGCCCGTTCCATGATCTCGCCATCACGGTTGACAACTCCATTGTGTCCTCCTCCCAGAGCGCTAAGAACCTTGGCGTGATCCTGGACAACACCCTGACGTTCTCAACTAACATCAAGGCGGTGTCCCGTTCCTGTAGGTTCATGCTCTACAACATCCGCAGAGTACGACCCTGCCTCACACAGGAAGCGGCGCAGGTCCTAATCCAGGCACTTGTCATCTCCGTCTTGATTACTGCAACTCGCTGTTGGCTGGGCTCCCCTGCCTGTGCCATTAAGCCCTACAACTCATCCAGAACGCCGCAGCCCGTCTGGTGTTCAACCTTCCCAAGTTCTCTCACGTCACCCCGCTCCTCCGCTCTCTCCACTGGCTTCCAGTTGAAGCTCGCATCCGCTACAAGACCATGGTGCTCGCCTACGGGCTGTGAGGGAGACGGACCGCAGTACCTCCAGGCTCTGATCAGGCCCTACACCCAAACAAGGGCACTGCGTTCATCCACCTCTGGCCTGCTCGCCTCCCTACCACTGAGGAAGTACAGTTCCCGCTCAGCCCAGTCAAAACTGTTCGCTGCTCTGGCCCCCAATGGTGGAACAAACTCCCTCACGACGCAGGACAGCGGAGTCAATCACCACCTTCCGGAGACACCTGAAACCCCACCTCTTCAAGGAATACCTAGGATAGGGTAGTAAAGGGTAAGTAATCCTTCTCACCCCCCACCCCCCAACAAGATTTAGATGCAAGTGGCTGTTCCACTGGTTGTCATAAGGTGTATGCACCAATTTGTAAGTCGCTCTGGATAAGAGCGTCTGCTAAATGACTTAAATGTAAATGTA
>NW_026278063.1:0-53765 GCF_023373465.1 Oncorhynchus keta | reverse complement strand
CTATCCAGGCGTCTAACCAGTGTCTCTCCCCCTCTATCCAGGCGTCTAACCAGTGTCTCTCCCCTCTATCACGTTCACGCCCGCCTGTTCACCGTGGACATCTTTGTGAACGCCGGACAGCTGGTGACGGGGAATCTGGCCCCACACTTCCTGACGGTGTAAGCCCAACTACACAGCCCTGGGCTGCCAGCACGCCCTGATCTGCATCAGTCAACAGGAGGCCTGCACGGGAAACCAGGAGGATGTCCTGCGCGCACGCAAAACCTTCCCCTCCAAAGAGGCAGCGCTCAGTGTCTACGCAGCCTTCTATCTTGCGGTGTGAGTGGGAACTAAAGATTCGTAGGAACCAAAGATACAAGTTGAGTAATTGAGTCGGCTGTGTTACAACTACTGACTAACGGAATGAAGTAACTGGAATGTTTCCATCATGATGATATGTGCAGAATAGTAGGATTTCTGACATTACAGACAGGGGCGGCAGGGTAGCCTGAGTGGTTAGAGCTTTGGACTAGTAACCCGAAGGTTGCAAGTTCAAACCTCCAAGCTGACAAGGTACGAATCTGTCGTTCTGCCCCTGAACAGGCAGTTAACCCACTGTTCCTAGGCCGTCACTGACTTGCCTAGTTAAATAAAGGAAAAATAAGTAAAAAATAAATAGAAATCCCTGGGAAATCTAGAACATTCTATGAGGGCCTTTATAACAGATCTTGAAGACTTAGTAAGTTGGCCCAATAGATGCCGGTCTTGAATGTGCTGCTATTCAGCTGCTTCTTTTGATGGCTATGGCGGAGATGTGGAGAACGCTGCTAAATAGATCCCGTTAGTGTGTAAATCCCTTATAAACCATTCATCAATTCCTGTCAGATTTGGGCTTAACTCTCGTGTCTGGAAATGTTGTTTTTTGTTTTGGACGCTGGATTCGAGTTGATGAGTGTCTGGTGGTGAGATACAATTGGTTGAAGATTTCACATTTGATATGTAACTTTGTAAAAATCAAATTTCTTCCATGAAGCCCCCGCAGAACTCAGATCTATTTTCCCTGCATTGTTTAGGACTGGAGCTTTGGTTATTGTCATGCAAAAGACTGTCGGTCTCACAGTAATTGACCAGAAATTAACATAAACACGTTTAGCTTCTCCAGGCCCACATGACACGTAAACGGATCTGAGTACACACACACACACACACACACACACACACACACACACACACACACACACACACACACTGACTGATTCTTGGATGTATTTTTCTATCTTGGCTGTGAATATCCTGTTTGGCCACTGAATTCATTCTGTCTGTCTGTCTGTCTGTCTGTCTGTCTGTGTCTGTCTGTCTGTCTGTCTGTCTGTCTGTCTGTCTGTCTGTCTGTCTGTCTGTCTGTCTGTCTGTCTGTCTGTCTGTCGATCAGAGAAAATGGTACCAGACACGTCTTGATCCTTACTTCCATTTTCCTCTATGTTGGGTTATATGTTGTGAAACTGTTAGATATTACTTGTTACAAAACATTATCACTACCCTCGTTGCATACAGTGCTGCGCTGCTAGAAGCACAAGCATTTCACTGAGATTATTAACATCTGCTAAACACGAGTATGTGACCAATAAAGTTGATTTGATTTTCATTTCCAGATAAACTTTGAATAACAGCCTGGCTGTTTATTTCCGTTAATCACTGAACACAACAGGCTTTTATTAGTGACAGGCTTCTATTTGTGCCAGGCGTCTATTTACTTAATGCACAGAGCTAATCACTGAACACAACAGGCTTTTTAGTGACAGGCTATTTGTGCCAGGCTACATGTTACTTAATGCACAGAACAGATCTTTTGCTACATTTTCCTGCATAACATTATTTTTTTAAATTACATGCATTCACTTGGGGAGCTTTTGCACATTTGCATAACATTATTTTTTTAAATTACAGCATTCACTTCCATCATTTTAATAATCAATTTTCCTGCACTGTGTCATCACTTACACACTATAACTGGTTTCCATTGGCGAGTGGGAAGACCACAGATTTGCATACGAATATTCTAAATTCTGCATAAATCAATATCGCATTTTCCCACCAGATATTTGTTTCCATCAAACAGACCTTATGTGGATTGTCACGCTTTCCTGACCATAGTACCACACAACATATCTTGCGTTTTCCTTGTTTTGAGTGTTGACCATAGTACAGATTGCGTTTCCTTGTTTTAGTGTTGGTCAGAGCGTGAGCTGGGAGGGCATTCTATGTTGTGTGTCTGGACCACACAACAGATCTGTAGCCTAATAAACTACATGCTTTCCTGAGTCGTAGTGGGAGGACCACACAACATATCTGTAGCCTAATAAACTACATGCGAGTCCTGAGTCGTAGTGGGAGGACCACACAACAGATCTGTAGCCTAATAAACTACATGCTTTCCTGAGTCGTAGTGCGAGGACCACACAACAGATCTGTAGCCTAATAAACTACATGCTTTCCTGAAAGGACCACACAACAGATCTGTAGCCTAATAAACTACATGCTTTCCTGAGTCGTAGTGGGAGGACCACACAACAGATCTGTAGCCTAATAAACTACATGTGAGTCCTGAATCGTAGTGGGAGGACCACACAACAGATCTGTAGCCTAATAAACTACATGCTTTCCTGAGTCGTAGTGGGAGGACCACACAACAGATCTGTAGCCTTATAAACTACATGCTTTCCTGAGTGGTAGTGGGAAGACCACACAACAGATCTGTAGCCTAATAAACTACATGTGAGTCCTGAGTAGTAGTGGGAGGACCACACAACAGATCTGTAGCCTAATAAACTACATGCTTTCCTGAGTCGTAGTGGGAGGACCACACAACAGATCTGTAGCCTAATAAACTACATGCTTTCCTGAGTCGTAGTGGGAGGACCACACAACAGATCTGTAGCCTAATAAACTACATGCTTTCCTGAGTCGTAGTGGGAGCCACACAACAGATCTGTAGCCTGAGTCGTAGTGGGAGGACCACACAACATATCTGTAGCCTAATAAACTACATGCTTTCCTGAGTCGTAGTGGGAGGACCACACAACATATCTGTAGCCTAATAAACTACATGTTTTCCTGAGTCGTAGTGGGAGGACCACACAACAGATCTGTAGCCTTATAAACTACATGCTTTCCTGAGTGGTAGTGGGAAGACCACACAACAGATCTGTAGCCTAATAAACTACATGTGAGTCCTGAGTAGTAGTGGGAGGACCACACAACAGATCTGTAGCCTAATAAACTACATGCTTTCCTGAGTCGTAGTGGGAGGACCACACAACAGATCTGTAGCCTAATAAACTACATGCTTTCCTGAGTCGTAGTGGGAGGACCACACAACAGATCTGTAGCCTAATAAACTACATGCGAGTCCTGAGTCGTAGTGGGAGGACCACACAACAGATCTGTAGCCTAATAAACTACATGCTTTCCTGAGTCGTAGTGGGAGGACCACACAACAGATCTGTAGCCTAATAAACTACATGCTTTCCTGAGTCGTAGTGGGAGGACCACACAACAGATCTGTAGCCTAATAAACTACATGCGAGTCCCGAGTCGTAGTGGGAGGACCACACAACAGATCTGTAGCCTAATAAACTACATGCTTTCCTGAGTCGTAGTGGGAGGACCACACAACAGATCTGTAGCCTAATAAACTACATGCTTTCCTGAGTCGTAGTGGGAGGACCACACAACAGATCTGTTGCCTAATAAACTACATGCGAGTCCTGGAGTCGTAGTGGGAGGACCACACAACAGATCTGTAGCCTTATAAACTACATGCTTTCCTGAGTCGTAGAGGGAGGACCACACAACATGTTATTGCTTCCATAGGATGTTCCTTTTCACAGGAGGTTGATGACACATGAATTGGGAGAACGGGCTTGTGGTACCGACTGTAGTCGGATCAGTGGACTGATATCAAATACATTCAAAAATAATGTTTGTTTGCTGCCGTTCCAGTGTTGTGATCCGTTTTCCCCTCAGCAGCCTCCACCGTGTTAATTATATCAAGGTTTGTGCATCAAAAGGCATTTCCACCGCCAATTTCTCAAATAATTAATTTTACAGTCGCTAACAGATCCCACCATGTCAAACAAACAAATTCTCTGTCAGCATTTATGAAATTGTAATCACATTTCATGTTTCCAGCATCCTAGTTATTTTTATTTTCATTGCGTCAGACAATTCATCTGCATGAAAATGTTTGATGTAAATGTGGTTTCAAACCCCGAGCTGTTGTTCTGTCCCTGAACAGGCAGTTAACCCATTGTTCCTAGGCTGTCATTGAAAATAAGAATGTGTTCTTTATAACTGACTTGCCTAGTTAAATAAAGGTAAAAAAAAATAAAAAAAATAAAACAGTACATTTTTAGCAGTTCTTACTTTCGCCACTAGAGGGTGTTCAACCAATTTCTTTGGGTCTGTACTCCCACAGTTGACAGTTTTATTTGCTTGGCAGTTAACTAGCAGTTGTCAGCTGTTAGCGGCTAATGGATAGCAGTTTCTTACTGGCGATAAAACGGTTGAATGCCATCATGTTTTTTTACTGAATTATATAATGTAACAAATCAAACATTAAACTTTGTAAACAAGTCATGGCAATTCATGGTAACCTCGTAAATAATTAATTTAGACCGGATGTTTATTTGAAAAAGGTGTTTATTTCCTGAAATGGTGTGCAGTTGCCCAGCTATTAAAAGGGACAGGCGGCTGTTTGAGACTCAACGTTTAATTGAAGTTTTATGGCAACGATGAAAAGCAACTTCTCCACTGACTCATAGCAGACTAAGCCTGGTACTTTACATGAAGGGGATTTCTGCTGATTCGCCCTACTCACTCTAGAAAGCCGGCTATTTGAATGATTTTAGGGTGAGAGGACAGTATTAAGCACAGGGAAAATAATGTTAGCAGACTGATGCTGTCTGAAACCTTATTCACTATATAGTGCACTACTTTTGACAAGGGCACTCTGGGTAGTGCACTACTTTTGACAAGGGCACTCTGGGTAATGCACTTATTTTGACCAGGGCACTCTGGGTAATGCACTTCTGTTGACCAGGGCACTATGGGTAGGAAACTACTTTTGACCAGTGCATTATGGGTACCAGTGCACTATGGGTAGTAAACTACTTTTGACTAGGGCACTATGGGTAATCCACTACTTTGGGTACTACAGGGCACTCTGGTAATCCACTACTTTGACACACTCTGAGTTTTTTGACCAGGGTACTATGGGAAATGCACTTTTGTTGACTAGGGCACTATGGGTAAACTACTTTTGACCAGTGAATTATGGGTAGTAAACTACTTTTGACTAGGCACTCTGGGTAATCCACTACTTTGACCAGGGCACTCTGAGTAATGCACTTTTTTTGACCAGGGTACTATGGGAAATGCACTTTTGTTGACTAGGGCACTATGGGTAATGCACTACTTTGACCAGTGCATTATGGGTAGTAAACTACTTTTGACTAGGGCACTCTGGGTAATCCACTACTTTGACCAGGGCACTCTGAGTAATGCACTTTTTTTGACCAGGGTACTATGGGTAATGCACTTTTGTTGACTAGGGCACTATGGGTAATGCACTACTTTGACCAGTGCATTATGGGTAGTAAACTACTTTTGACTAGGGCACTCCGGGTAATGCCCTACTTTGACCAGTGCATTATGGGTAGTAAACTACTTTTGACTAGGGCACTCTGGGTAATGCACTACTTTGACCAGTGCATTATGGGTAGTAAACTACTTTTGACTAGGGCACTCCGGGTAATGCCCTACTTTGACCAGTGCATTATGGGTAGTAAACTACTTTTGACTAGGGCACTCTGGGTAATGCACTACTTTGGCCAGTGCATTATGGGTAGTAAACTACTTTTGACCAGGGCACTCTGCAGGAAATAAGGTGCATTTTGGAGGTGCTTCTGAAGCTAAGCAGGGTTGGTCCTGGTCAGTCCCTGGATGGGAGACCAGATGCTGCTGGAAGTGGTGTTGGAGGGCCAGTAGGAGGCACTCTTTCCCCTGGTCTAAAAAAATATCCCAATGCCCCAGGGCAGTGTTTGGGGACACTGCCCTGTGTAGGGTGTCGTCTTTCAGATGGGACGTTGAACGGGTGTCCTGACTCTCTGAGGTCATTAAAGATCCCATGGCACTTATTGTAAGAGTAGGGGTGTTAACCCGGTGTCCTGGCTAAATTCCTAATCTGCCCCTCAAACCATCACGGTCACCTAATAATCCCCACTTTACAATTGGTTCATCTATTCCCCAGGTTGTTGATACAAATGAAAATGTGTTCTCAGTCAATTTACCTGGTAAAATAACAAATAAATAAAAACATTGCGTGTGAACATACACACAATACATACTGTATAGCCTACTGGTATATGTGTTTGATTCTTTAAAACATATATTTGATTTGATGTAATATTCAACATTCGTTTTTTGAATGAATCATCCTCAAGACAAGAGTTTGGAACCAATTTAGACAGCGTGTCATCATGTCATCATAACACAATCAGCTCATTAAAAACACTTTCATGAATCTTTCACTCAACCGTCTATTTAAACAAAAAACATGCTGCCCTTCAGTTGTTGTTTGTCCCTTCTGACATGCCAGTTCGTCAGTGGTGGATAAAGTACTTCATTTTCATACTTGAGTAAAAGTAAAGATATATTAAAGGAAAATGATTCAAGTAAATGTGAAAGTCAACCAGGAAAATACTACCTGAGTAAAAGTCTAAAAGTATTTGGTTTTAAATGTACTTAAGTATCAAAATATAAAATATTTTAAAATGTCTTATATTAAGCAAACCAGACATAACAATGTTCTTGTTTTTTAATGTACAGATAGCCAGGGCCACACTCCAACAGTCAGACATCATTTACAGATAGCCAGGACCACACTCCAACAGTCAGACATCATTTACAGATAGCCAGGACCACACTCCAACAGTCAGACATCATGTACAGATAGCCAGGACCACACTCCAACAGTCAGACATAATGTACAGATAGCCAGGGGAACACTCCAACAGTCAGACATCATTTACAGATAGCCAGGACCACACTCCAACAGTCAGACATAATGTACAGATAGCCAGGGGAACACTCCAACAGTCAGACATCATTTACAGATAGCCAGGACCACACTCCAACAGGCAGACATCATTTACAGATAGCCAGGACCACACTCCAACAGTCAGACATCATTTACAGATAGCCAGGACCACACTCCAACAGTCAGACATAATGTACAGATAGCCAGGGGAACACTCCAACAGTCAGACATCATTTACAGATAGCCAGGACCACACTCCAACAGGCAGACATCATTTACAGATAGCCAGGACCACACTCCAACAGTCAGACATCATTTACAGATAGCCAGGACCACACTCCAACAGTCAGACATCATTTACAGATAGCCAGGACCACACTCCAACAGTCAGACAGCCAGGGTCACACTCCAACAGTCAGACATCATTTACAGATAGCCAGGGTCACACTCCAACAGTCAGACATCATTTACAGATAGCCAGGGTCACACTCCAACAGTCAGACATCATTTACAGATAGCCAGGACCACACTCCAACAGTCAGACATCATTTACAGATAGCCAGGACCACACTCCAACAGTCAGACATCATTTACAGATAGCCAGGACCACACTCCAACAGTCAGACATCATTTACAGATAGCCAGGGGCACACTCCAACAGTCAGACATAATGTACAGATAGCCAGGGTCACACTCCAACAGTCAGACATCATTTACAGATAGCCAGGACCACACTCCAACAGTCAGACATCATTTACAGATAGCCAGGACCACACTCCAACAGTCAGACATCATTTACAGATAGCCAGGACCACACTCCAACAGTCAGACATCATTTACAGATAGCCAGGACCACACTCCAACAGTCAGACATCATTTACAGATAGCCAGGACCACACTCCAACAGTCAGACATCATTTACAGATAGCCAGGGGCACACTCCAACAGTCAGACATCATTTACAGATAGCCAGGACCACACTCCAACAGTCAGACATAATGTACAGATAGCCAGGGGCACACTCCAACAGGCAGACATCACTTACAGATAGCCAGGACCACACTCCAACAGTCAGACATCACTTACAGATAGCCAGGGGCACACTCCAACACTCAGACATCATTTACAGATAGCCAGGACCACACTCCAACAGTCAGACATCACTTACAGATAGCCAGGACCACACTCCAACAGTCAGACATCACTTACAGATAGCCAGGGGCACACTCCAACACTCAGACATCATTTACAGATAGCCAGGGTCACACTCCAACAGGCAGACATCATTTACAGATAGCCAGGACCACACTCCAACAGTCAGACATCATTTACAGATAGCCAGGACCACACTCCAACACTCAGACATCATTTACAGATAGCAGGGTCACACTCCAACAGGCAGACATCATTTTACAGATAGCCAGGACCACACTCCAACAGTCAGACATAATGTACAGATAGCCAGGACCACACTCCAACAGTCAGACATCATTTACAGATAGCCAGGACCACACTCCAACACTCAGACATAATGTACAGATAGCCAGGACCACACTCCAACACTCAGACATCATTTACAGATAGCCAGGGCACACTCCAACAGTCAGACATCATTTACAGATAGCCAGGACCACACTCCAACACTCAGACATAATGTACAGATAGCCAGGACCACACTCCAACACTCAGACATAATGTACAGATAGCCAGGACCACACTCCAACACTCAGACATCATTTACAGATAGCCAGGGCACACTCCACCAGTCAGACATCATTTACAGATAGCCAGGACCACACTCCAACAGTCAGACATAATTTACAGATAGCCAGGACCACACTCCAACAGTCAGACATAATGCACAGATAGCCAGGACCACACTCCAACACTCAGACATCATTTACAGATAGCCAGGACCACACTCCAACACTCAGACATAATGTACAGATAGCCAGGACCACACTCCAACACTCAGACATAATGTACAGATAGCCAGGGGCACACTCCACCAGTCAGACATCATTTACAGATAGCCAGGGCCACACTCCAACAGTCAGACATCATTTACAGATAGCCAGGACCACACTCCAACAGTCAGACATCATTTACAGATAGCCAGGACCACACTCCAACAGTCAGACATCATTTACAGATAGCCAGAACACTCCAACAGTCAGACATCATTTACAGATAGCCAGGGCACACTCCAACAGTCAGACATAATGTACAGATAGCCAGGGTCACACTCCAACAGTCAGACATAATTTACAGATAGCCAGGACCACACTCCAACAGTCAGACATCATTTACAGATAGCCAGGACCACACTCCAACAGTCAGACATCATTTACAGATAGCCAGGACCACACTCCAACAGTCAGACATCATTTACAGATAGCCAGGACCACACTCCAACAGTCAGACATCATTTACAGATAGCCAGGACCACACTCCAACAGTCAGACATCATTTACAGATAGCCAGGGGCACACTCCAACAGTCAGACATCATTTACAGATAGCCAGGACCACACTCCAACAGTCAGACATAATGTACAGATAGCCAGGGGCACACTCCAACAGGCAGACATCACTTACAGATAGCCAGGACCACACTCCAACAGTCAGACATCACTTACAGATAGCCAGGGGCACACTCCAACACTCAGACATCATTTACAGATAGCCAGGACCACACTCCAACAGTCAGACATCACTTACAGATAGCCAGGACCACACTCCAACAGTCAGACATCACTTACAGATAGCCAGGGGCACACTCCAACACTCAGACATCATTTACAGATAGCCAGGGTCACACTCCAACAGGCAGACATCATTTACAGATAGCCAGGACCACACTCCAACAGTCAGACATCATTTACAGATAGCCAGGACCACACTCCAACACTCAGACATCATTTACAGATAGCCAGGGTCACACTCCAACAGGCAGACATCATTTACAGATAGCCAGGACCACACTCCAACAGTCAGACATAATGTACAGATAGCCAGGACCACACTCCAACAGTCAGACATCATTTACAGATAGCCAGGACCACACTCCAACACTCAGACATAATGTACAGATAGCCAGGACCACACTCCAACACTCAGACATCATTTACAGATAGCCAGGGGCACACTCCAACAGTCAGACATCATTTACAGATAGCCAGGACCACACTCCAACACTCAGACATAATGTACAGATAGCCAGGACCACACTCCAACACTCAGACATAATGTACAGATAGCCAGGACCACACTCCAACACTCAGACATCATTTACAGATAGCCAGGGGCACACTCCACCAGTCAGACATCATTTACAGATAGCCAGGACCACACTCCAACAGTCAGACATAATTTACAGATAGCCAGGACCACACTCCAACAGTCAGACATAATGCACAGATAGCCAGGACCACACTCCAACACTCAGACATCATTTACAGATAGCCAGGACCACACTCCAACACTCAGACATAATGTACAGATAGCCAGGACCACACTCCAACACTCAGACATAATGTACAGATAGCCAGGGGCACACTCCACCAGTCAGACATCATTTACAGATAGCCAGGACCACACTCCAACAGTCAGACATAATGCACAGATAGCCAGGACCACACTCCAACAGTCAGACATCATTTACAGATAGCCAGGACCACACTCCAACAGTCAGACATCATTTACAGATAGCCAGGACCACACTCCAACAGTCAGACATAATGCACAGATAGCCAGGACCACACTCCAACAGTCAGACATCATTTACAGATAGCCAGGACCACACTCCAACAGTCAGACATCATTTACAGATAGCCAGGACCACACTCCAACAGTCAGACATAATGCACAGATAGCCAGGACCACACTCCAACACTCAGACATCATTTACAGATAGCCAGGACCACACTCCAACACTCAGACATAATGTACAGATAGCCAGGACCACACTCCAACACTCAGACATAATGTACAGATAGCCAGGACCACACTCCAACAGTCAGACATCATTTACAGATAGCCAGGACCACACTCCAACAGTCAGACATAATGCACAGATAGCCAGGACCACACTCCAACAGTCAGACATCATTTACAGATAGCCAGGACCACACTCCAACAGTCAGACATCATTTACAGATAGCCAGGACCACACTCCAACAGTCAGACATAATGCACAGATAGCCAGGACCACACTCCAACAGTCAGACATCATTTACAGATAGCCAGGACCACACTCCAACAGTCAGACATCATTTACAGATAGCCAGGACCACACTCCAACAGTCAGACATAATGCACAGATAGCCAGGACCACACTCCAACACTCAGACATCATTTACAGATAGCCAGGACCACACTCCAACACTCAGACATAATGTACAGATAGCCAGGACCACACTCCAACACTCAGACATAATGTACAGATAGCCAGGACCACACTCCAACAGTCAGACATCATTTACAGATAGCCAGGACCACACTCCAACACTCAGACATAATTTACAGATAGCCAGGACCACACTCCAACAGTCAGACATCATTTACAGATAGCCAGGACCACACTCCAACAGTCAGACATCATTTACAGATAGCCAGGACCACACTCCAACAGTCAGACATAATGTACAGATAGCCAGGACCACACTCCAACAGTCAGACATAATGCACAGATAGCCAGGACCACACTCCAACAGTCAGACATCATTTACAGATAGCCAGGACCACACTCCAACAGTCAGACATAATTTACAGATAGCCAGGACCACACTCCAACAGTCAGACATCATTTACAGATAGCCAGGGCCACACTCCAACACTCAGACATAATGTACAGATAGCCAGGGGCACACTCCAACAGTCAGACATAATTTACAGATAGCCAGGGCACACTCCAACAGTCAGACATCATTTACAGATAGCCAGGGGCACACTCCAACACTCAGACATCATTTACAGATAGCCAGGACCACACTCCAACACTCAGACATAATGTACAGATAGCCAGGACCACAATCATAGCCTCAATATTGTCCCGCACATCAGACCCTCATTTACAGAAAACATCAGCCAGGGCCACACTCCAACAGTCAGACATCATTTAAAACAACGTGTCAATACTGTGCCCCTTGATAACCAGCACACCTCGGTATTTTGTAAAGTGTGACATGGTTGCTGCCCATTTATTTATTTAGTTTATTTCACCTTTATTTAACCAGGTAGGCCAGTTGAGAACAAGTTCTCATTTTCAACACCTGGCCAAGATAAAGCAAAGCAGTGCGACCCAAACAACACAGTTACACAACAGTCAATAACACAATAGAAAAATATATATACAATCAAATTTACAGATAGCCAGGCCATTGTGGCAAAATAATTACACAGTTAAACACTGGAACAGTATAAGATGAATGTGCATAAAGATACTGGGGTGGAAAGGAGAAAAATAAATAACAGATAGCCAGATGGGCTGTGTACTGGTGCACACTGCCTGAAGCAGTCAGACTCCAGCTCATGATGTTTGCAATTCGTTCCAGTCAGGCATGGAAGGAAAGACAGCCAAAGGAGGAATTGGCTTTGGTGATGACCAGTGAAATATACCTGCTGGAGCGTGTGCTACACAGTGAGATAAGGCACCTCAAAGACATCAGCCAGTTTTGGCAGATAGCCAGGGCCACACTCCAACAGTGGTGGACAGTATATGGGACTTTGGTAACGAAACATCATTTACAGATAGATCATTTACAGATAGGAACACTCCAACACTCAGACATAATTTACAGATAGCCAGGGGAACACTCCAACAGTCAGACATCATTTACAGATAGCCAGGACCACACTCCAACAGTCAGACATAATTTACAGACAAAGCATTTGGGAACACTCTGACAGTCAGACATCATGTACAGATAGCCAGGGACCACACTCCAACACTCAGACATCATTTACAGATAGCCAGGGACACCCAACAGTCAGACATCATTTACAGATAGCCAGGACTGACAGATCCAGACAGTCAGACATCATTTACAAACAAAGCATTTGTGTTTACTGGGTCTGACAGATCAGAGGCAGTAGGGATGACCAGGGATGTTCTCTGTTTAGTGGGTCTGACAGATCAGAGGCAGTAGGGATGACCAGGGATGTTCTCTGTTTAGTGGGTCTGACAGATCAGAGGCAGTAGGGATGACCAGGGATGTTCTCTGTTTAGTGGGTCTGACAGATCAGAGGCAGTAGGGATGACCAGTGATGTTCTCTGTTTAGTGAGTCCTCCAGATCAGAGGCAGTAGGGATGACCAGTGATGTTCTCTGTTTAGTGGGTCTGACAGATCAGAGGCAGTAGGGATGACCAGGGATGTTCTCTGTTTAGTGGGTCTGACAGATCAGAGACAGTAGGGATGACCAGGATGCTCTCTGTTTAGTGAGTCTGCCAGATCAGAGGCAGTAGGGATGACCAGTGATGTTCTCTGTTTAGTGGGTCTGACAGATCAGAGGCAGTAGGGATGACCAGGGATGTTCTCTGTTTAGTGGGTCTGACAGATCATAGGCAGTAGGGATGACCAGGGATGTTCTCTGTTTAGTGGGTCTGACAGATCATAGGCAGTAGGGATGACCAGGGATGTTCTCTGTTTAGTGGGTCTGACAGATCATAGGCAGTAGGGATGACCAGGATGTTCTGTTGATAAGTGGGTGAATTATACACTTTTCCTGTCCTGCTAAGCATTCAAAATGTACAGAGTACTTTTGGGTGTCAGGGAAAATGTAAGGAGTAAAAATGACATAATTCTCTTTCGGAATGTAGTGAAGTAAAAATTGACCAAAATATAAATAGTAAAGTACAGATACCCCAAATAACAACTTAAGTAGTACTTTAAAGTATTTTACACCACTGCAGGTCGTTTGGGGGGATACCCTGCCTATTACAGACCAAACCACTACTGGGATCTATTCACTATGATTTTAAAGGGAAAACTGATCCCAGATCATCACTCATACAGTCACTGTGTGAATATGAACCACAGTCTGATAGTAGTGTGTTTCAAAAGGGTTCCCAACGTCGCTACGGGGGATTACATTTCACAGATCTAACTCTGTCAGAAGTCTTTATCTGTGACGTGTGAGATCATCTTATTAATAACCTCTCTAGGCTAGATGGGCCGCTACCGTCCCTCCTGACCAACATCCAGTGAAAGTGCAGGGCGCCAAATTCAAACTACAGAATTGTAAATATTTAACATTCTTAAAAATACACATGCAATATGTCAAAATAAAGCTTAACTTCTTGTAAATTCAGCCACAGTGTCCGATTTCATAAAGGCTTTACGGCGAAAGCAAACCATGCGATTATCTGAGGACAGCACCCCATCAAACAAACACAGACAATCATATTTCATCCCTCCAGGCATGACAAAAAACTCAGAAATAGCCATAAATGCCTTACCTTTGAAGAGCTTCTTCTGTTAGCAGTCTAATATGTGTCATAAACATCACAAAGGGTCCTTTTGTTCGATTAATGAGTAATTTTTGGGTGTCAAAAAATGGCGCTATATCTCCTAAATGTCCATTTAGAAAAACATTGGTTCCAACTCGCGCAACAGGACTACAAAATATCTCATATTAGTTACCTGTAAACTTGATCCGAACATTTCAAACAACTTTCCTAATACCACTTTAGGTATTTTTTTACCTAAATAATCAATCAAATTTAAGACGGGATAAACTGCTTTCAATACCGGATGAAAATACAATATGCATATCCTAGCTTCTGGGCCTGAGTAGCAGGCAGTTTACTTTGGGCACACTTTTCATCTGTACGTGAAAATACCGCCCCCTAGCCTACAGAGGTTTTTAAGTCATCAATCTCTGACGGGTTCGAGTGTCTGATTGATTACCAAAAGGGATATTTTTTGTATAGACTCTTCTTCCTCCCCCTTGATCCACATAATAGATTGGACCTTTACAGCATGTCGGTCAGTTAGCAGGGCCATTGTTTTGTAGCGGTTAGCGGTATTAGCATGCTATGTTAAAGAATATTGTTTTGTAGCAGTTAGCGTTATTAGTATACTATGTTAAAGAAGATTGTTTTGTAGCAGTTAGAGGTATTAGCATACTACTGTAAAGCACATTGTTTTTTAGTACCAGTTAGCAAGCTATTTTAAAGCACATTGTTTATTAGCAGTAAGTGCCAGTTAGCATGCTACAGTCAAACAGGTAGTAGTTTAGTGGTTAGCATGCTACTGTAAAGCTTGATGCATGCTACTGTAAAACTATTTCACTGCACCTATCCAATGTTTGTGACGATACTTATTTTTTTTAAATTCCTGTTATACCCTCATTGTCTTCAGCATTATCCCAGGCTGCTGCTAGCATTATCCCAGGCTGCTGGTAACATTATCCCAGACTACTGCTAGCATTATTCCAGGCTGGTGCCAGCATTATCACAGTCTGGTGCTAGCATTATCACATGCTGCTGGAAACATTATCACAGACTGCTGGTCACATTATCACAGCATTATCAAATTCTTGGCTCACAGACCTTTTTCAGAATCTCAATAAGACAATCATTGTATGCTGCACAGTAGATCTGACCTCGTTTCTCAGTGTTCCCATTGAAAGTCAGTCCACTCTTTGATGGTATGGACAAACTAATAGAGGTAATTCAACGAAACTACACAACGTGGTATACCCTCTCAGCACAGATATGACCTTATTGACCTCTTTACAGGATGTGTTTATATCCAGCCAGTCAGAACAGGGATGTGAGGAGATAACAGCACGTTCATTGTTGATTTCTGTAGATTTTTTTCTCACAAATGTAATAAAAGAGATCCACTGAGATGTGAGGAAATAACCGTATGTTCATTACTATCTTCTAGAGTTACATCACATGTACAGTGGAAGTCAAAGGAACGCGGCTAGCCAAGCCTGTGCTGTCCCTGGGTCTGATGTATCTCGCTTTCCTCACGGGACTCAACAGAGTGGCTGAGTACCGGAACCACTGGTCTGACGTCATCGCTGGATTCATCATAGGAGTGGCCATCGCCACTTTCCTGGTAAGAACCTGTCCTGCAGCAGCTACAGACTCAATACTGATGGTGTCAAGGTCTTCCCCTTTTTTATTTTTTATTGTTTTATTTCACCTTTATTTAACCAGGTAGGCTAGTTGAGAACACCTTTATTTAACCAGGTAGGCTAGTTGAGAACACCTTTATTTAACCAGGTAGGCTAGTTGAGAACACCTTTATTTAACCAGGTAGGCCAGTTGAGAACACCTTTATTTAACCAGGTAGGCTAGTTGAGAACACCTTTATTTAACCAGGTAGGCTAGTTGAGAACACCTTTATTTAACCAGGTAGGCTAGTTGAGAACACCTTTATTTAACCAGGTGGGCTAGTTGAGAACACCTTTATTTAACCAGGTAGGCTAGTTGAGAACACCTTTATTTAACCAGGTAGGCTAGTTGAGAACACCTTTATTTAACCAGGTAGGCTAGTTGAGAACACCTTTATTTAACCAGGTAGGCTAGTTGAGAACACCTTTATTTAACCAGGTAGGCTAGTTGAGAACACCTTTATTTAACCAGGTAGGCTAGTTGAGAACACCTTTATTTAACCAGGTAGGCTAGTTGAGAACACCTTTATTTAACCAGGTGGGCTAGTTGAGAACACCTTTATTTAACCAGGTAGGCTAGTTGAGAACACCTTTATTTAACCAGGTAGGCTAGTTGAGAACACCTTTATTTAACCAGGTAGGCTAGTTGAGAACACCTTTATTTAACCAGGTAGGCTAGTTGAGAACACCTTTATTTAACCAGGTAGGCTAGTTGAGAACACCTTTATTTAACCAGGTAGGCTAGTTGAGAACACCTTTATTTAACCAGGTAGGCTAGTTGAGAACACCTTTATTTAACCAGGTAGGCTAGTTGAGAACACCTTTATTTAACCAGGTAGGCTAGTTGAGAACACCTTTATTTAATCAGGTAGGCCAGTTGAGAACACCTTTATTTAACCAGGTAGGCTAGTTGAGAACACCTTTATTTAACCAGGTAGGCTAGTTGAGAACACCTTTATTTAACCAGGTAGGCAAGTTGAGAACACCTTTATTTAACCAGGTAGGCTAGTTGAGAACACCTTTATTTAACCAGGTAGGCTAGTTGAGAACACCTTTATTTAACCAGGTAGGCTAGTTGAGAACACCTTTATTTAACCAGGTAGGCTAGTTGAGAATACCTTTATTTAACCAGGTAGGCTAGTTGAGAACACCTTTATTTAACCAGGTAGGCAAGTTGAGAACACCTTTATTTAACCAGGTAGGCTAGTTGAGAACACCTTTATTTAACCAGGTAGGCTAGTTGAGAATACCTTTCTTTAACCAGGTAGGCTAGTTGAGAACACCTTTATTTAACCAGGTAGGCTAGTTGAGAACACCTTTATTTAACCAGGTAGGCTAGTTGAGAACACCTTTATTTAACCAGGTAGGCTAGTTGAGAACACCTTTATTTAACCAGGTAGGCAAGTTGAGAACAAGTTCTCATTTACAATTGCGACCTGGCCAAGGTAAAGCAAAGCAGTTCGACAGATACAACGACACAGAGTTACACATGGAGTAAAACAAACATACAGTCAATAATACAGTATAAACAAGTCTATATACAATGTGAGCAAATGAGGTGAGAAGGGAGGTAAAGGCAAAAAAGGCCATGGTGGCAAAGTAAATACAATATAGCAAGTAAAACACTGTCACGCCTTGGTCTTAGTATTTTGTGTTTTCTTTAATTATTTGTTCAGGCCAGGGTGTGACATGGGGTTATTGTATTGTCGTATTGGGGTTTTTGTAGGCATTGGGATTGTGGTTGATTAGGGGGTGTGTCTAGTATAGGATTGGCTGCCTGAGGCAGGTGATTATTGTTGTCTCTGATGGGGAACCGTATTTAGGTAGCCTGGGTTTCACGTTGTATTTCGTGGGTGATTGTTCCTGTCTCTGTGTAGTGTTCACCAGATAGGCTGTAATAGGTTTCACGTTCCGTTTGTTGTTTTTGTATTTATTAGTTATTTCATGTATCGTTCCGTTTTTCTTCATTAAAGACATGAGTAACCACCACGTTGCATTTCGGTCCGACTCTCTTTCTACAAACGAAGAACGCCGTTACAGAATCACCCACCACACACGGACCGAGCAGCGTGTTAACAGGCAGCGACAGCATGAGCAGCGAAGGGAGGACGTTATGGACAGCAGAAGTATGGAGTATACGACGTGGGAAGAAATAGACAGGTGGGCGGTCGACCCAGAGAGAGTGCCGGCGCCCGCCTGGGATTCGCTGGAGCAGTGCGAAGAGGGCTATAGGAGAATGGAGTCCAAGAGAAAGACACGGCAGCGACAGCATGAGCAGCGAAAGGAGGATGAATTATTCGGAGAATGGACATGGGAAGACGTGTTGGATGGCAAAGGTTGTTACACTTGGGAGGAAATACTGGCCGGAAGAGATCGCCTCCCATGGGAACAGGTGGAGGCACTAAGGAGAGCAGAGGCAGCCGGAGATAGGAGCCGACGATACGAGGGAACACGGTTGGCAAGGAAGCCCGAAAAGCAGCCCCCAAAAATTATTGGGGGGGCCTTACAGGGAGTATGGCTACGTCAGGTAGGAGACCTGCGCAAACTCCCTGTGCTTACCGGGGGGCTAGAGAGACCGGGCAGACACCGTGTTATGCTATGGAGCACACGGTGTTTCCAGTGCGGGTGCATAGCCCGGTGCGGTTCATACCAGCCCTTCGTATTGGCCGGGCTAGAGTGGGCATCGAGCCAGGTAAAGTTGGGCAGGCTCGGTGCTCAAGAGCTTCAGTGCGCCTGCACGGTCCGGTCTATCCAGAGCCACCTCCACACCAGTCCTCCGGTAGCAGCTCCCTGCACCAGGCTTCCTGTGCGTGTCCTCGGCCCAGTACCACCAGTGCCAGCACCACGCATCAGGCCTACAGTGCGCCTCGCCTCTCCTGCGCTGCTGGAGTCTCCTGTCTGTTCAGCGCTATCAGAGCCTTCCTTCCCTCCTGCACTGTCGGAGTCTCGCGCCTGTTCAGTGCTATCAGAGCCTTCCTCCTCTACAGTGCGCCTTGCCTCTCCTGTGCTGTCGGAGTCTCCCGCCTGTTCAGCGCTATCAGAGCCTTCCTCCTCTACAGCGCTGCCGGAGCCTCCTGCCTGTTCGGAGAAGCCTGAGCTGTCAGTCTGCTTGAAGCAGCCAGAGCTGTCAGTCTGCATGAAGCAGCCAGAGCTGTCAGTCTGAATGAAGCAGCCAGAGCTGTCAGTCTGCATGAAGCAGCCAGAGCTGTCAGTCTGCAAAGAGCTGTCAGTCTGCAAGGAGCTGTCAGTCTGCAAGGAGCTGTCAGTCTGCAAGGAGCTGCCAGTCTGCAGGGTGCTGTCAGCCTGCATGGAGCAGTCAGAGCTGTCAGTCTGCATAAAGCAGCCTGAGCTGTCAGCCTGCATGGAGCAGTCAGAGCTGTCAGCCTGCATGGAGCAGTCAGAGCTGTCAGTCTGTATGAAGCAGCCAGAGCTGTCAGTCTGCATGAAGCAGCCAGAGCTGTCAGTCTGTAAGAAGCAGCCAGAGCTGTCAGTCTGCAAGGAGCTGTCAGTCTGCATGGAGCAGCCAGAGCTGTCAGTCTGCATAGAGCAGCTAGATCCGCCAGTCAGCCATGATCTTCTAGATCTGCCAGTCAACCAGATTCTTCCAGATCTGCCAGTCAACCAGTCTCTTCCAGATCTGCCAGTCAACCAGTCTCTTCCAGATCTGCCAGTCAACCAGTCTCTTCCAGATCTGCCAGTCAACCAGTCTCTTCCAGATCTGCCAGTCAACCAGAATCTTCCAGATCTGCTAGTCAACCAGAATCTTCCAGATCCGCCAGCCAGCCAGGATCTACCGGAGCCGGCTACCTACCTGAGCTTCATCTCAGTACTGGGCTTCCTCTCAGTACTGGGCTTCCCCTCAGTTCCGGGCTGCCCCTCAGTTCCGAGCTGCCCCTCAGTCCCGAGCTGCCCCTCAGTCTCGAGCTGCTCCTCAGTTCAGTGGGGTTCTGGGTGAGGACTATTAGGCCATGGTCGGCGGCGAGGGTGGATTATCCCAGGACGCGAAGGGGAGGAACTAGGACATTAATGGAGTGGGGTCCACGTCCCGAGCCGGAACCGCCACCATGGACAGACGCCCACCCGGACCCTCCCTATGGTTTTGAGGTGCGTCCAGGAGTCCGCACCTTAGGGGGGGTTCTGTCACGCCTTGGTCTTAGTATTTTGTGTTTTCTTTAATTATTTGTTCAGGCCAGGGTGTGACATGGGGTTATTGTATTGTCGTATTGGGGTTTTTGTAGGCATTGGGATTGTGGTTGATTAGGGGTGTGTCTAGTATAGGCTTGGCTGCCTGAGGCGGTTCTCAATCAGAGTCAGGTGATTCTTGTTGTCTCTGATGGGGAACCGTATTTAGGTAGCCTGGGTTTCACGTTGTATTTCGTGGGTGATTGTTTCTGTGTAGTATTCACCAGATAGGCTGTAATAGGTTTCACGTTCCGTTTGTTGTTTTTGTATTTATTAGTTTTTTCATGTATCGTTCCGTTTTTCTTCATTAAAGACATGAGTAACCACCACGCTGCATTTCGGTCCGACTCTCTTTCTACAAACGAAGAACGCCGTTACAAACACTGGAATGGTAGTTTTGCAATGGAAGAATGTGCAAAGTAGAAATAAAAATAATGGGGTGCAAAGGAGCAAAATAAATAAATACATTAAATACAGTTGGGAAAGAGGTAGTTGTTTGGGCTAAATTATAGGTGGGCTATGTACAGGTGCAGTAGTCTGTGAGCTGATCTGACAGTTGGTGCTTAAAGCTAGTGAGGGAGATAAGTGTTTCCAGTTTCAGAGATTTTTGTAGTTCGTTCCAGTCATCCGTGTATAATGTTAAGTTATACAACGTTTGGTTAAATAAGGTTTTACTTAAGTCCTGTTTGCATTGGCACTTTGAAGTCAACTCAGGTTGGGCTGTCCTTGGTGGGCTAGCTCAAATAGAACTTCCACTGCCTCCAGAAATGTGAAATGATGTTATGTTGCGAGGTAGCCATTATGTGACTGCAGCTGGCTTCACTAATGATGCTAAAAGATGTTGAAGAATGTAATTCACCCTCGCCATGCTGTAACTAACATTACCCCATACTCCTGCCAGTACCAGCCAAATTTAGAGCCATGTATTTAGCTTGCTGACTTTAGTTAATAACTAGCTAAATGGTTAGCATTGTCACTAGCATAACAGGCTAGCTAACTAGATTCCCACTTTACTTTCCATGGCACTGGCTATTAGCTAGCTAGCTAACAAAGCAAAGCAGACAACAGGTTTGATGTGACGTAGCTAGCTAGCTTATTTCAACTCTGATTTGCTATTTTAACATCAGGATCTAGCTATGGTGGGCATTTGTGTCATATCTGACTACTGCAGTAGTGCTTGTCAATGTTGTAGCTAACAACAACAAGCCCAGGTGAGCTAGCTAAATGATGTGTCAGCATTTAGCAGTGATCAGCTTGGTGGTTGCATAGTAACGGTGTCACAAGCCCGAATTCTACTTGAGGTGACACCAGTTGTGAAACTGGTCTGCGCTGGTACGGGTTTCCCTCGACCCAGATTGAATTTGAGAATTCCATCGTAGTCTGCTCGAATTTGGCCCTAATTTTAAGTGTCGGTGGAAATGGGGATTTAGTGTCTGGAAGTAAGTCACCTAATTAGTCTTCCTTAAGCACATGTGTCTAAACAAGAAGGTCAAGAGGAACCACTGCACTACACCACTATGACATCACTGTGTCACAGCCTACCATCCTCCACTACACCACTATGACATCACTGTGTCACAGTCTACCGTCCTCCACTACACCACTATGACATCACTGTGTCACAGTTTACCGTCCTCCACTACACCACTATGACATCACTGTGTCACAGCCTACCATCCTCCACTACACCATTATGACATCACTGTGTCACAGTCTACCATCCTACACCATTATGACATCACACAGTCTACCGTCCTCCACTACACATTATGACATCACTGTGTCACTACCAACCTCCACTACACCATTATGACATCACTACAGTCCAACCTCCACTACACCATTATGACATCACTGTGTCACAGTCTACCATCCTCCACTACACCATTATGACATCACTGTGTCACAGTCTACCAACCTCCACTACACCATTATGACATCACTGTGTCACAGTCTACCAACCTCCACTACACCATTATGACATCACTGTGTCACAGTCTACCAACCTCCACTACACCATTATGACATCACTGTGTCACAGTCTACCAACCTCCACTACACCATTATGACATCACTGTGTCACAGTCTACCAACCTCCACTACACCATTATGACATCACTGTGTCACAGCCTACGGTCCTCTATGTTACAATAACTAAGTAACATAGAATACTGTAACAGCCCTAGCTGTTTGGGAGTGCTGGACTGTGGTTAGCCATCTTGCCCTGTAGCCCGGGGTTCCAAGGTAATGTACTTGTGTGCTTTTTCCATAAAAGTTCATCAAATAGAGCAAACAGCAATGAGAAAACAATCTGTGTTTGTATTTGATTAACATGTATTGAAAAACTATCGATTTCAGCAAACAAAAAAGGCACTACAGAGAACAAACAAAGGTACAAAGTGGATGTTTCATAATTTACATTTTCTGAAGAATTGACCTTGGGCGAATCGATGTAGTCATGGCTAGATAGTCATGGCTAGAATCCACAAATCCTGGTCTGGGTTCAACATCGTTGATGAAACTCATCATACATTTCCTACACCATGGAGTGGAGTTTAGCCCTATAATCCTCCTTGGACATGGTAAAGTTACATTTGTACCTGTTGTAGCTAGCTAGCTAATGTTTTGATATCTGTTTAGTTAATGAGAGAGAGAGAGAGAGAGAGAGAGAGAGAGAGAGAGAGATTAGTGAATACAGGAAACCGTGTGTGTGAGACATTGTAAGCTAGCCTACATTTAAAAAAAAACTTTCACCCCACAATATGGATGTAAAGTCTTTCTTGAATCATCAGTGATAATTGTATTTTTGTGTATTTTTGACAATACAGTACATTTTGCCTATCCCTACTCCCCCTCAACACTCATTCTAATGTTACAACTCTTATCTACCCTTTTCAATTCTTGATTCTCTTTTCTTCCAGGAATCTTCTATCTTGGATGGAAGGAAGGAGAAACTACAAAGGGCAGATGTTCAGAAGTTATCCTGAATAAGAAATGGAAAAATACCTGGTTTTATGTTTCTCTCTCTCTCGCTCACGCTCGCTCTCTCTCTCTCTCTCTCTCGCTCTCCTCTGACTGCCAGATTGATGGGTGGCAACATACTGTAGTTAATGTACTTATTAGGCTAAGTCTAACTTAGTGAAGACCTTAGGTAATGGTAAATCATGATATGTCTCTGTCTTTACAGTTCCTTACACATGTCAATGACCTGATGCATAGCCTCTACTACAGTGCTTAGTCATTGACAAATGTTACATTTTATTCTGTTTGATACTGATCTTTTATAGGAGCTAGGTTGGTAAGAGCTAGGTTGGTAGGAGCTAGGTTGGTAAGAGCTAGGTTGATAAGAGCTAGGTTGGTAAGAGCTAGGTTTGTAAGAACTGGGTTGGTAAGAGCTAGGTTGGTAAGAGCTAGGTTGGTAGGAGCTAGGTTTGTAAGAGCTAGGTTGGTAGGAGCTAGGTTGGTAAGAGCTAGGTTGGTAAGAGCTAGGTTTGTAAGAGCTAGGTTGGTAAGAGCTAGGTTTGTAAGAGCTAGGTTGGTAGGAGCTAGGTTTGTAAGAGCTAGGTTTGTAAGAGCTAGGTTGATAAGAGCTAGGTTGATAAGAGCTAGGTTGATAAGAGCTAGGTTGGTAAGAGCTAGGTTGGTAGGAGCTAGGTTTGTAAGAGCTAGGTTGGTAAGAGCTAGGTTGGTAAGAGCTAGGTTGGTAAGAGCTAGGTTGGTAAGAGCTAGGTTGGTAAGAGCTAGGTTGGTAAGAGCTAGGTTTGTAAGAGCTAGGTTTGTAAGAGCTAGGTTGGTAAGAGCTAGGTTGGTAAGAGCTAGGTTGGTAAGAGCTAGGTTGGTAAGAGCTAGGTTGGTAGGAGCTAGGTTTGTAAGAGCTAGGTTTGTAAGAGCTAGGTTGGTAGGAGCTAGGTTGGTAAGAGCTAGGTTGGTAAGAGCTAGGTTGGTAGGAGCTAGGTTTGGTAAGAGCTAGGTTTGTAAGAGCTAGGTTGGTAAGAGCTAGGTTGGTAAGAGCTAGGTTGGTAAGAGCTAGGTTGGTAAGAGCTAGGTTGGTAAGAGCTAGGTTGGTAAGAGCTAGGTTTGTAAGAGCTAGGTTGGTAAGAGCTAGGTTTGTAAGAACTAGGTTGGTAAGAGCTAGGTTGGTAGGAGCTAGGTTTGTAAGAGCTAGGTTTGTAAGAGCTAGGTTGGTAAGAGCTAGGTTTGTAAGAACTAGGTTGGTAAGAGCTAGGTTTGTAGAGCTAGGTTTGTAGGAGCTAGGTTTGTAAGAGCTAGGTTGGTAAGAGCTAGGTTGATAAGAGCTAGGTTGAAGAGCTAAGAGCTAGGTAAGAGCTAGGTTGGTAAGAGCTAGGTTGGTAGGAGCTAGGTTTGTAAGAGTAAGAGCTAGGTTGGTAGGCTGGTAAGAGCTTGGTTGGTTGGAAGAGCTAGGTTGGTAAGAGCTAGGTTTGTAAGAGCTAGGTTGGTAAGAACTAGGTTGGTAAGAGCTAGGTTGGTAAGAGCTAGGTTTGTAAGAGCTAGGTTGGTAAGAGATAGGTTTGTAAGAGATAGGTTGGTAGAGCTAGGTTGGTAAGAGCTAGGTTTGTAAGAGATAGTTTGGTAAGAGATAGGTTTGTATGAGCTAGGTTGGTAAGAGCTAGGTTGGTAAGAGCTAGGTTGGTAAGAGCTAGGTTGATAAGAGCTAGGTTGGTAAGAGCTAGGTTGGTAAGAGCTAGGTTGGTAAGAGATAGGTTGGTAAGAGAGGTTGATAGGAGCTAGGTTGGTAAGAGATAGGTTGGTAAGAGCTAGGTTTGTACTAGCTATGCTGATGATCATTACACTTTTTCTCTCTGCATCAGGTCTCACTGAGACTGGATTCCCCAGGAAACATGTTATTCAGCTGCCCATGACTGCCTTATCTTAAACGCCTGCTATCTATAACCTAAAAGCGTTTATCGGCTGTACCCATAGGAGAACCATTTGAAAAATCATTTTTGGTTCCACGTAGAACCCTCTTGGTTCCAGGTATAACTATTTTGGGTTCCATGTAGAATCCTTTCCACAGAGGGATCTACACTGAGTATACCAAATATTAACACAATCCAAATATTGAGTTGCACCCCCTTTTGCCCTTTGAACAGCCTGAATTTTTCGGGGCATCAACTCTACAAGGTATCGAAAGAGTTCTACAGGGATGCTGGCCCATGTTGACCCCAATGTGTCCCACAGTTTTGCCAAGTTGCCTGGTTGTCCTTTGTTGTCCTTTGGGTGGTGGACCATTCTTGATACACACAGGAAACTGTTGAGTGTGAAAAACTCAGCAGCGCTGCAGTTCTTGACACAAACCGGTGCGCCTGGCACGTACTACCATACCCCATTCAAAGGCACTTCAATCATTTGTCTTGCCCATTCACCCTCTGAATGGCACACATCCACAATACATGTCTCAAGGCTTAAAAATCATTCTTTAACCTGTCTCCTCCCTTTCATCTACACTGATTGAAGTGGATTTAACAAGTGACATCAATAAGAGATCATAGCTTTCACCTGGATTCACCTGGTCCGTCTATGTCATGGAAAGAGCAGGTTTTTAGTATACTCAGTGTACTTGGAACCTAAAAGTGTTTTACCTGGAACCAAAAAGGGTTCTCCCTGGAACCAAAAAGTGTTCTACCTGGAACCAAAAAGTGTTCTACCTGGAACCAAAAAGTGTTCTACCTGGAACCAAAAAGTGTTCTACCTGGAACCAAAAAGTGTTCTACCTGGAACCAAAAAGTGTTCGACCTGGAACCAAAAAGGGTTCTCCCTGGAACCTAAAAGTGTTTTACCTGGAACCAAAAAGTGTTCTACCTGGAACCAAAAAGGGTTCTCCCTGGAACCAAAAAGTGTTCTACCTGGAACCAAAAAGGGTTCTCCTATGGGGACAGCCGAAGAACCCTCTTAGATTCTGACTGAAGATACTGTGTGTTACTGTTCAGTCGTGTCCTGCACGTCCACATTATGACAATCGTTCATTTATTTTCTTACAGTAAGTGTCATGAAAAGCCAGGACACTCAGGAGATGGATGTGTTGCGGACCCTCTGGAAAGTCCTAAAATATGCCGCTGACAACCACGGTGGTTCGTCAACTAGTTCCATGGAAATGCTTTGAGTCCACAAAGTTTCTTCAGGAATGTCCTGTACTAGTTATCTAGTTATCTTTTAAAATCTCTAATTGCTAAAGTTTGCTGATTCTCTTCATTGCAGATCTGACCCCTCCCACTCTTCAAGATGGCCACTACACTCCGGGATCGCCACCTCTGTGTTCAGAGGTCCTTGATGAGGATCTGACCCCTCCCACTCTTCAAGATGGCCACTACACTCCGGGATCGCCCCCTCTGTGTTCAGAGGTCCTTGATGAGGATCTGACCCCTCCCACTCTTCAAGATGGCCACTACGCTCCGGGATCGCCCCCTCTGTGTTCAGAGGTCCTTGATGAGGATCTGACCCCTCCCACTCTTCAAGATGGCCACTACGCTCCGGGACGCCCCTCTGTGTTCAGAGATCGCCCCCTTCACGTGGCCACTTCAGAGAGGTCCTTGATGAGGATCTGACTCCTCCCACTCTTCAAGATGTCCACTACGCTCCGGGATCGCCCCCTCTGTGTTCAGGGGTCCTTGATGAGGGTCTGACTCCTCCCACTCTTCAAGATGGCCACTACGCTCCGGGATCGCCCCCTCTGTGTTCAGAGGTCCTTGATGAGGATCTGACTCCTCCCACTCTTCAAGATGGCCACTACGCTCCGGGATCGCCCCCTCTGTGTTCAGAGGGCCTCGATGAGGATCTGACCCTCCCACCACTCTTTTAATCATTAATCAAATAAAATAAATCTGCCTGTATTTGTTCTGTGTCCCAGTCTTTCTGTGTCCCAGTCTTTCTGTGTCTGTGGGTGAATTGTGATATAATTACTGTATAATCAGATATGCAAAACAGTGTGATGTAGATTTTTTATTTTTTTTATTTTTTTACCTTTATTTAACTAGGCAAGTCAGTTAAGAACAAATTCTTATTTTCAATGACGGCCTAGGAACAGCGGGTTAACTTCCTGTTCAGGGGCAAAACGACAGATTTGTACCTTGTCAGCTCGGGGGTTTGAACTTGCAACCTTCCAGTTACTAGTCCAACGCTCTAACCACTAGGCTACCCTGCCGCCCCTATGCTTGATCTATTTGTCATTGCTTGATCTATTTTAAATGTAAGACGTATTTAGCTGATTTAAACTTTAAAAAGTTGCTATGGAAACAGATAGAAATGCCACGAACAATGTTTTCTGTATCCAACTTCTATTGTCTGTAGGTAATATGCTGTATTCAGCTGGTCATTACCAGGTTAGGATGAGGTCTTAACTACGACCAGTAGGCTAAGTAATATAGGACATCATATAATTGTCACAATTATTACCAGCTGGTCAGATAGAGGTCACAATTATTACCAGCTGGTCAGATAGAGGTCACAATTATTACCAGCTGGTCAGATAGAGGGCACAATTATTACCAGCTGGTCAGATAGAGGGCACAATTATTACCAGCTGGTCAGATAGAGGGCACAATTATTGGTCACCAGCTGGTCCAGCTGGTCAGAGAGGGCACAATTATTACCAGCTGGTCAGATAGAGGTCACAATTATTACCAGCTGGTCAGATAAAAGCCTTCATATTTGGGTAAATTGGTGTATATCTCCCGACCAGCTGGTCAGATGGTGTATATCTCCCGTCACAATTGTTCTAGATTACCAGCTGCTGTGTGTTCTAGATAGTGTATATCTCCTGTCTCTCTCTGTGGTCATAAAATATCTCCTGCCTCTCTGCTGTGTGTTCTATATTTGTCTGTGTGTGTTCTAAATTGTCTCTCTGTATATCTCCTCCTGTCTCTCTGCTGTGTGTTCCAGATGGTGTATATCTCCTCTCTCTGCTGTCTATATCTCCTGTCTCTCTCTGCTGTGTGTTCTAGATAGTGTATATCTCTGTCTCTGCTGTGTGTTCTAGATGGTGTATATCTCCTGTCTCTCTCTGCTGTGTGTTCTAGATAGTGTATATCTCCTGTCTCTCTCTGCTGTGTGTTCTAGATAGTGTATATCTCCTGTCTCTCTCTGCTGTGTGTTCTAGATAGTGTATATCTCCTGTCTCTCTCTGCTGTGTGTTCTAGGTGGTGTTCTAGATAGTGTATATCTCCTGTCTCTCTCTGCTGTGTGTTCTAGATAGTGTATATCTCCTGTCTCTCTCTGCTGTGTGTTCTAGGTGGTGTGGTGTATATCTCCTCTCTCTGTGTGTGTTCTAGGCGGTGTAGTGTTTAACTCTGTCTCTCTCTGCTGTGTGTTCTAGATAGTGTATATCTAGGTGGTGTAGTGTTTAACTCCTGTCTCTCCCTACTGTGTGTTCTAGGTGGTGTGTGTGGTGCATAACTTCAAAGGCAAGCTGTTGCTGAGTGGTGAAGACCCCCACAGGAGAACATGTCTAGAGTGGAGAGCCCACTGGAGAAGTACATCACTTTGCAGGTGTCTACACTTTTCCCTACTCGACCCTACACCCTGAAGAAACACCCTACACCCTATAGAAACACCCTACACCCTGTAGAAACACCCTACACACTACACCGTGTAGAAACACCCTACACCCTGTAGAAACACCCTACACCCTGTAGAAACACCCTACATACACCCTGTAGAAACACCCTACATACACCCTGTAGAAACACCCTACACCCTGTAGAAACACCCTACACCCTGTAGAAACACCCCACACCCTGTAGAAACACACTACACCCTGTAGAAACACACTACACCCTGTAGAAACCCACTACACCCGGTAGAAACACACCCTGTACACCCTGTAGAAACAACCTACACCCTGTAGAAACACCCTACACCCTGTAGAAACACACTACACCCTGTAGAAACACACTACACCCGGTATACACCCTGTAGAAACACCCTACACCCTGTAGAAACACCCTACACCCTGTAGAAACAACCTACACCCTGTAGAAACACCCTACACACTACACCCTGTAGAAACACCCTACACCCTGTAGAAACACCCTACACCCTGTAGAAACACCCTACACCCTGTAGAAACACACTACACCCTACACCCTGTAGAAACACCCTACACACTACACCCTGTAGAAACACACTACACCCTGTAGAAACACCCTACACCCTGTAGAAACACCCTACACCCTGTAGAAATACCCTACACACTACACCCTGTAGAAACACACTACGCCCTGTAGAAACACCCTACACCCTGTAGAAACACACTACACCCTGTAGAAACACCCTACACCCCGTAGAAACACCCTACACCCTGTAGAAACACCCTACACCCTGTAGAAACACCCTACATCCTGTAGAAACACCCTACACCCTGTAGAAACACACTACACCCTGTAGAAACACCCTACACCCTGTAGAAACACCCTACACCCTGTAGAAACACACTACACCCTGTAGAAACACCCTACACCCTGTAGAAACACCCCACACCCTGTAGAAACACACTACACCCTACACCCTGTAGAAACACCCTACACCCTGTAGAAACACCCTACACCCTATAGAAACACACTACACCCTGTAGAAACACACTACACCCTGTAGAAACACCCTACATACACCCTGTAGAAACACACTACACCCTATAGAAACACACTACACCCTGTAGAAACACACTACACCCCGTAGAAACACCCTACACTCTGTAGAAACACCCTACACACTACACTCTGTAGAAACACACTACACCCTGTAGAAACACCCTACACCCTGTAGAAACACCCTACACCCTGTAGAAACACACTACACTCTGTAGAAACACACTACACCCTGTAGAAACACCCTACACCCTGTAGAAACACCCTACACTCTGTAGAAACACACTACACTCTGTAGAAACACACTACACCCTGTAGAAACACCCTACACTCTGTAGAAACATACTACACTCTGTAGAAACACACTACACCCTGTAGAAACACCCTACACCCTGTAGAAACACCCTACACTCTGTAGAAACATACTACACTCTGTAGAAACACACTACACTCTGTAGAAACACACTACACCCTATAGAAACACCCTACACCCTATAGAAACACCCTACACCCTGTAGAAACACCCTACACCCTGTAGAAACACCCTACACCCTATAGAAACACACTACACCCTATAGAAACACACTACACTCTGTAGAAACACCCTACACACTACACTCTGTAGAAACACCCTACACACTACACTCTGTAGAAACACCCTACACACTACACCCTGTAGAAACACCCTACACCCTGTAGAAACACCCTACATCCTGTAGAAACACACTACACTCTGTAGAAACACATTACACCCTATAGAAACACCCTACACCCTGTCGAAACACACTACACTGAATTCATGTAAATATTACACCATCATTTGCAAATAAATTCATAAAAATTCCTACAATGTGATTTTCTCTATTTTTTTCTCTCATTTTGTCTGTCATAGTTGAAGTGTACCTATGATGAAAATTACAGGCCTCTCTCATCTTTTTAAGTGGGAGAACTTGCACAATTGGTGGCTGACTAAATACTGTTTTGCCCCCACTGTATGTATATATGTATTATATGTATATAATATATCAGAGAGATATATTATATATTTCCCTTGATGGAATGTAAAAAATGGCTCAATTTACCCCACTCTTTTCTACTAATGCAATGAATAAACTCAGCACTATATTAAGATGCACCACCAATACACCACATCAATATATTCTCTGAATTCTATACTTTTTTTGGTGAAAACCAGCCAATTGGAAGAGTGTACTGGCATAAAATAATGCATTAAACAAAACATGGTATCCCCCAGTTTCCATGAGGCTGTGTTGTGTGGAAGCAGAGCACTGACCCTGACAATACTGTGTCTTTCTCTACCAGTGACTCACTCGCATAGTTATCTTACTGTGGTTGTGGTCTTACTTACTGTGGTTGTGGTCTTACTGTGGTTGTGGTCTTACTGTGGTTGTGGTCTTACTGTGGTTGGTCTTACTGTGGTTGGTGAAATGTATTATAAACCCTTCCTGACAACCACAATATTGACCTGTGGGTCATGTTCTCCCACTGCATCGAGCTCTTCAGAGCTGTTTTACTGTAGTGAGGTAGTAGCTAGTTACTCATTGTTCTCAATGTCTACTGTAGTGAGGTAGTAGTTAATTACTCAACATTGTCAATATCTACTAGTAGTGAGGTAGTAGTTAGTTACTCAACATTGTCAATGTCTACTGTAGTGAGGTAGTAGTTAGTTACTCATCGTTCTCACATTGTCAATAACATTGTCACTACTAGTAGTGAGGTAGTAGTTAGTTACTCAGTGTTCTCAATGTCTCAAGAACATTTATCATACCGTTATATAGCGACTAGTTAGTGAGCGGTGCTATGAATTATGTGATGTGACTAAGCTTGTTACCGTGACCACATTATCGCCACACCGGCGGTCATGAGCCATGACCACAGTCAATTCCAACGTGACCATTTAGTCACGGTAACAAGGCTTCTCCAAGCTCTTATGCTGCTGATGGTCATTAGTGGTGGTACTCAGCACTCTATTGTCCCTCTAATCAGTCTGACATCAATGCAAATGTTTTTGAAAATCTCATCAATCACTTCATGAGAGCCCATGAGCTCATGTTGCGCAACATTTCTATAGGCGATGAAATGATTGCGAGAAAGATCAGGGTGATGGCCTCTATTAAAAAGAGGAGGATCCCATCAGCTTTCTGTAGGCTAGGCCTACTATATTTAAGTATCTACTTTCCTATTATTAAGCACATTGCTTCTCTTTACAACAAGAGTAATAGGCTACCTGGCTGGCATTAAAATGAACCTTAGGAAAAGCGACCTCCTTTCACTATTTAAGTGCATAGACGACATGTACGTGTGTGCATTGCAGCGCTTATAATGTGAATAAATAGCCTAATTGTTGATCAGAATGTTAAGCTAAAAGTTGTGATCTGTTGCATCAGCCTCATTGATTTTGAAAGGTTTCTTGATGATAGTGGTTGTATTAATTTGGGATCTATCGCGTCCCACAACTGTCCCAGACTATGTTTGGAATAGAATAGGTAAACTTTTCTACTATGGGGGAAGAGTAGATTAACATAGGCTAGTGCAAATATGGACAGTTCTTCTAACATCTTCAATATGTGCCTCGGGAATTCGATAAGGACGCACGCCCTGATGCGTCTGTCTTCACTTGTAGCCTGTGAGAAGGACCCGATCACATGACAGGCATTGGCTAATAAGAAATGAGAGATCTGAGAGAGCCATGTGAGTGAGAGGTACTTCTGAGCATGCAGACGGGAGCAAGGAATTATAATGATTATATTCAGCTCAAAGGGCACAACGGACACTGGCCACAAAATACGTGTATTTTTTCTAGGGGGCGTTACGGGCACACAAATGGGATGCCGCCGGGATATTCTGGGTGTTATCAAGTGCTTGTCAAATTGTGAATGAGAGACTGATGAAGTGTGTGCAGTGTGTGTGCAGCCTTCTCAAAATAAATCTAAGTAGTGCTCATGCCTATCATGCGTTTTTTTTTCAAACTAGCCACACCATGCAGCCTTAGAATGTATTAAAAATCAAAACATATAGCCCAATGTTTGAATAAACAACTAAAGTTGTGTGATAAAGTGTGTCTCGGTGAGAGGTGGAGGAGTCAGGCGCAGGAGAGCAGGGATTTTCTTTGAGAAGCGTGTTTAATGTAGAGATCTGTACACATAGTCCACCAATACAAAATTGGCCCATGTCCAAACAACGCGCTCGAAGGAATGTAAACTCGTGTCAGTACACGGAGGAACAACCACAGTTCCGACACTATCTACACAGATGTCAATGCGAAAACAATAAACAGCATAGAATACTGAACGCTAATACACACAAGTCTAATCCTGCACGAATTACGGCAGGTAACAGGTGCCCTATATACCCACAGAAATCAAAGCAATTGAAAACCAGGTGTGAAAAGGAACACAGACAAAACACCAGAAAAAGAAAAAGGGATCGGTAGCGACTAGTAGACCGGTGACGCCAAGCGCCGAGCGCCGCCTGAACAGGGAGAGGAGTTACCTCCGGTAGAAGTCGTGACAAGTTGCATAAATAGTTCTAAATGAAGCATACAGTAGGACCTGTTTCACGTACGCACTTCCTCAAATAGTTTGTAGAAAGTATCCTATTTTATTCGGCGATGTTCAATTGTAGTAATTCATACTATAAAATAATGCCACGGAATTCTAAGCAAATCTTGTCTGCTAAATCTTGTCTGCTAAATGAACTAGTGTAGCCTAACATACAGCCATATGGCATGGCATAGCCAGATCATAAGGACAACTAAATGAACATAAGCCAGACAGGACCTAACATAAGGACAGGACCTAACATAAGGACAACTAAATGAACTAGTGTAGCCCACAGCCATATGGCATAGCCAGATCGGACCTAACATAAGGACAGGACCTAACATAAGACATAACATAAGGACAACTAAATGAACAACTCAGAGTATGCATGGACAACTTCTGTTCCAATGAAATAGACTACATTTTCTTCATATCATGTTTCTTTAGACCTGTCTAAAATAAATAATGGATTTAATGTGATGGTTGTAGGCTATAATACATGGGTTTATTATACTTTTTAAAGTGTAGATGTTCCAAAGTTCTGCATCAGTGGCTGGTTGGCCATGTTTAGAGGCCAAGAGATGTTCAATGTGTTTGTGTTATTAACCTTAGATGTGAGCCATTACCAACCTCTTGTACGACATCAGTCAGGCTGTGGTGGGGTGACTCCCTCCTCTCAGTCCACCATCTTTCTTCACCCAGCAACACTGAAACAAATAACTGCATCGGTCTTCAGTCATATTTGAAACAAATACAACATTTCAGAGTTTAATGAAGAATTCCTAAAACCTTGTTCATTGTAAGTGTTGTTGTGTAAAGTGATTAAGAATGCTTTTTGAATGCCATATGAATCCTGCATCTGACACGGAGACACGGTTAAATGACAGTTGATCTAGAATATCAAGGTAGCATATAGCTAGAGTACACTCCGCACACCCCCCATTCACCCACCCTATGAACCCCCCATTCACCCACCCTATTGAACCCCTATTACCCCCATCATTCCCACCCATTCACCCCTATTAACCCCATCATTCCCACCCATTCACCCACCCTATTCACCCCTATTAACCCCATCATTCCCACCCATTCACCCACCCTATTCACCCCTATTAACCCCCCCATTCACACCTTATTCACCCACCCATGTATCCTCTATTCACCCCCTCATTCCCACCCATTCACCCCTATTAATCCTCCCATTCACCCCCCATTCTCCCATATTAACCCCCCCATTCACCCCTTATTCACCCCCCCCATGTATCCTCTATTCACCCCCCCATTCACCCCCCATTTATTCCCCATTCACCCCCATTTATCCCCTATTCACCCCATTCCTCCTCTATTAACTCACCTGTTAATTTATTCCCCATTCACCTCCCCATTTATTCCCCATTCACCCCCATTTATCCCCTATTCACCCCATTCCTCCTCTATTAACTCACCTGTTAATTTATTCCCCATTCACCCCCCATTTATTCCCCATTCACCCCCCTATTTATCCCCTATTCACCCCCACATTTACCCCCATTCACTCACCTATTCACACCCTCCCTGCTCGTAGGCATGCTGAACGGCAGCCCTTGGTCTTCATTGACGATAACTTCCTCCCTGCTCGTAGGCAGGGAGGAAGTTATCGTCAAGCAACAGAAGAATCATCTATCACAACGCGTTACGTTTTTTATTTTTTATGAAAGAACCAGGAAATAAACGTCCATATTGTTGCCAGTGTCGGCATTGGGAAGAAACGTGGGCTAAGAATAGACTAGAATAAACCAACAATAATCTAGATCAGGTGTCTTTCAGCTTCGTAATGATTTACATTTCTTAATTTCAAAAAGCTTTATTTATTTCTTCAGAGAAAAAAAACGAAAGTAACTTTTTTATTTCTGTAACTTGTCTTTATATTGATATTTTCTCTCCTTTTTTTTTAGAATCACATCGCCTTCGCTGAGGTCACATGACGCTGAATCGGCTGTTTGGCAAACCCATTGGACATCCACGCACTTCACCGTCCAATCAAAAATCGAAATAGCTCTTCACCGTCCAATCAAAAAACAAAATGAAATAGTCAAGTTGCAACGCTAACTCATTATGCATGGCTACTGTATTAGGTCTGTTAGTGTTATTGTCTGTTAAGTCCCTGTATCATGGCCTATACAGCAGTCAGGGAAAACTCCTCAAAAGTATGATGGGAAAGGCCTTACTGGGTTTCTCCATTTATTTAATCTATTTTGGGACTAAAATCCCCAATGAAGAAAATCAACTGGAATCAACTTGAATTGACTCAACTCTTCTTTACACAACATGACCTGCTGTGACCCAGATGCCTCTACCTACTGAAGCAGAGAGGTGATTCATCCATTTTCCCACAATGTTGGTCAAATGGGTTCTTATTCATCACTTCTAAATTATCATTTTGTGTCTTTTCCATCAGTAGAGAAGAACAGAGCAAATGATCAATGTCTCTGTTATGTTTCACCTTGAAAACAATATTTTTGTAATGCTCACTAATGCACTTAACTGTCACAAAGGACATAGCGACACACACCAGCACTTTAAAATCAAACTCGAGTCAAAAACCGCAGGCAAGATGGCCACCCATACTGCTGCTGCTTGAAAAATATACATGTAAATTCAGGATTAGTCAAATCTGCTAACGTGTGCGTTGCAAGACTTAACTGTTTAGTGTTATTATATTCAAATTATGAAAAAATATAGCTGTATATAATGTATACATACTTTAATTTCCTTTTGCCAAACATTGCTGTCTATTTTCTTATGGTTGTGTACTGTATGTACTGTGTGTATTGTGTGTACTGTGTGTGTTTGTTCACAAAAATTACTGTCCACGTGTTGTTTATTTTATCAATTGACTATTAGTACTTGATTGTTTTGCTATCATGAGATAGCTATACCATGTTAAACATCTAGGCAACACATGGCTATGTTCTATCAAGAGATAGCTATACCATGATACACTCTACAGGATCGGTGCCCCCCCCCCCGCGGAACGGCTGAGCTAATTTGTGCTAATGTGATTAGCATGACATTGTAAGTAAAAACAACATTTCCCAGGACATAGAAATATCTGACATGGGCAGAAAGCTTAAACTGCACTGTCCAATTTACAGTAGCTATTACAGTGAAAGAATACCATGCTATTGTTTGAGGAGAGTGGCACAGTTATGTATCAATAAACATGTATCAATAAACCAATTAGGCACATTTGGGCAGACTTGATACAATATTTTGAACAGAAATGCAATGGTTCATTGGATCAGTGTAAAACTGTGCGCATTCACTGATGCCGTCTAGTGGCCAAAATCTAAATTGCGCCTAACCTGGAATAATCATTGTGGCCTTTTTTTGGCTTTTCAAAGATGATGAAAAAAAACATGATCTTTAATCAGATCGAATGTGTTCTATTCTCCTACATTCATTTCACATTTCCACAAAAATTCAAAAAGAGTTTCCTTGCAAATGGTATCAATAATATGCATATCCTTGCTTCAGGTCCTGAGCTACAGGCAGTTAGATTTGGGCATGTCATTTTAGGCAAAGAAATACAACTAAATGGGGTGGATCCTTAAATATACATCTAGGCTACACATGGCTATCTTCTGATTTTTTTATACTCTTGACTTTTGAATAGTGTTAATATTTCCTGTTTTTATGTTGTATTATAAAAGTCTACTACATATTTCATACTTTTTTTCTCTCTTAAAACAAGTTTTGGTCAATAGGCAAGACTTTTCAATCTTTCATGATCCTTTTTTAAATGGTGGATTTGTAGTTTATTCTTCTTTTTCGTCTTCTTCCTGGTTTGAAGTCAGATTGTCACATTGTCATTATAGCATAGTGATTCATTTTGTGTGGATGCTATTGATAGTATTCCCACCCAGTGATTTTTAACCATACTTGTATTTCATATCCTTTCTCTTTTTAACTTTAACATCAATCAGATCATGACCTTTTACACTGTAAGCAAAATTATATGTACTTATATGTACGGTCTTTCAATAAAAAAATATCTAAATTGGTTGCTGCCATGCTTTCACTAACGTACGCTGAACACTGAATTTCTTGCTATTAGTTTGTTGTGAATGATTGTGTTGAAAAAGACCATTAAAACGTCCCTAACATCAGACAGATTGATTGAGTTCCACTGTATAAGGTAGACAATATGCAGTAGGGTGACATCACAGTCTGTTGTTGTAGAGGACTTGTTGGTGCTGCTGGTTCCTTGACTAACTCCTACGGTCCTATGAAAGACAAACCATCAAAGAGGGAGCAAAGTAGCAGAGAGCCATATATAACTGTTAGTTAAGTAGCAGAGAGCCATATATAACTGTTAGTTAAGTAGCAGAGAGCCATATATAACTGTTAGTTAAGTAGCAGAGAGCCATATATAACTGTTAGTTAAGTAGCAGAGAGCCATATATAACTGTTAGTTAAGTAGCAGAGAGCCAGTTTATGGTTAGTTAAGTAGTAGAGAGACAGTTTAATGTTAGTTAAGTAGTAGAGAGCCAGAGAGAGCCATATATAACTGTTAGTTAAGTAGCAGAGAGCCATAATAACTGTTAGTTAAGTAGCAGAGAGCCATTTATAACTGTTAGTTAAGTAGCAGAGAGCCAGTTTAATGGTTAGTTAAGTAGCAGAGAGCCATTTTAATGGTTAGTTAAGCAGAAGAGAGCCATTTAATAGTTAGTTAAGTAGTGGAGAGACAGGTTAAATGCGGAGAGCTATTAACTTCTTCGATATAGCAAGATATTTTGTCACGAAAGATGCTTGATTATGCCAACTGTTTCCAAAACTGCAAAGATATTATCTGTGAGTGCCCCAGAACTGATGCTAAGGCGAAACCAAGATGAAATTTCAAACAGGAAATGCCCCAGATTTTGAAGGCGCTGTGTTCCAATGTCTCCTTATATGGCTGTGAATGCGAAAGGAATGAGCCTACACTTTCTGTCGTTTCCCCAAGGTGTCTGCAGCATTTTGACGTATTTGTAGGCATATCATTGAAAGATTGACCATAAGAGACAACATTTACCAGGTGCTCGCTTGGTGTCCTCCGTTGCAATTATTGCGTAATCTCCAGCTGCATGCATTTTTCCATTTGCTTCAGAGGAGAAACCCAACTGCCACGAATGACTTATCATCGAATAGATATGTGAAAAACACCTTGAGGATTGTTTCTAAACAATGCTTGCCATGTTTCTGTCGATATTATGGAGTTATTACGGAACGATTTCTCCTACACAAATAATATTTTTGGAAAAACAGAACATTTGCTATCTAACTGAGAGTCTCCTCATTGAAAACATCCGAAGTTCTTCAAAGGTAATGTCAGGATTTGGCTAGGGTTGTTCCGGTTTTTGGTCACTAGATGGGTTCGTAACCGGGTCCTGACAGGTAAATGATTTTATTTGAATGCTTTTCTTGTTTTTGTGAAAATGTTGCCTGCTGAATGCTAGGCTTAATGCTATGCTAGCTATCAATACTCTTACACAAATGCTTGTGTAGCTATGGTTGAAAAGCATATTTTGACAATCTGAGATGACAGTGTTGTTAACAAAAGGCTAAGCTTGTGAGCCAATATATTTATTTAATTTAATTTGCCATTTTCATGAATAGTTAACGTTGCGTTATGCTAATGAGCTTGAGGCTATGATTACGCTCCCGGATACGGGATTGCTCGACGCTAGAGGTTAACCTCTAATGACTCCCCATCATCGACTCACACTAATTAGCATAACGCAACGGACATAAATATTCCTAGAAAATATTCCTATTCATTAAATTCACAAGTTAAATATATTGAGACACAGCTTAGCCTTTTGTTAATCACCCTGTCATCTCAGATTTTCAAAATATTCTTTACAGCCAAAGCTAGAAAAGCATTTGTGTAAGTTTATCGATAGCCTAGCATAGCTTTTTGTCCAGCTAGCAGCAGGTAACTTGGTCACGGAAATCAGAAAAGCAATCAAATTAAATCGTTTACCTTTGATGAGCTTCGGATGTTTTCAGTCACGAGACTCCCAGTTAGATAGCCAATGTTCCTTTTTCCCAAAATATTATTTTTGTAGGCGAAATAGCTACGTTTGTTCCTCACATTTGGCTGAGGAATCCAAATTAGCTCCATAATATCGACAGAAACATGGCAAACGTTGTTTATAATCAATCCTCAAGGTGTTTTTCAAATATCTATTCGATAATATATCCACCGGGACAATTGGTTTTTCAGTAGGACCGATTGGAGTAATGGCTACCTCTGTATTTTACGGGAGAATCACTCTGAGAGCCATCAGGTGACCAGTTCAATATCAGTTTCGTTATACTCACAGACAATATTTTTACAGTTTTGGAAACTTTAGAGTGTTTTCTTTCTTAAGCTGTCAATTATGTGAATATTCCAGCATCTTGTCCTGACAAAATATCCCATTTACTATGGGAACATTATTTTTCCAAAATGAAAATACTGCCCCCTAAAAGGTTTTAATAACGGTTAGTTAAGTAGACGGAGAGCCATTAGTAATGGTTAGTTAAGTAGCAGAGAGACATTAATAATGGTTAGTTAAGTAGACGGAGAGCCATTAGTAATGGTTAGTTAAGTAGCGGAGAGCCATTAGTAATGGTTAGTTAAGTAGCGGAGAGTCACTGCTAACTGAGAGTCACCAGAGTGGAGGGACATAATGTAGAACACAGCATTACTGGAGTTGTTGTATCAAATTCTAGTGCTTTGGTCAAAAGTAGTGCACTATATAGGGGATAGGGTGCCATAGGGCTTTGGTCAAAAGTAGTGCACTATGTAGGGAATAGGGTGCCATATGGCTCTGGGCAAAAGTGGTGCACTATATACGGAATAGTGTGCCATTTGGGACACAAAGTTTTCCCTTACTGGATTATTATTAAGCTTCTGGTACACTGCTCTGTCTGTCCCCTGTGTGGAAGGACTTCTGTCAACTTTTACTTACTAGTGGAGTTCGGCAGACCTAATGTATCGATGATCAGTTTTGCCTGTTAGATCACAGTGAATAAGACTATTTATTTTTTATTTAACCTTTATTTAACTAGGCAAGTCAGTTAAGAACAAATTCTTATTTACAATGACGGCCTACAAGGACAGGGGGACCTGATCCTAGATCAGCACTCATACACTGAATCGCTTGAGGTTTTTCTCTCTCCTAAAGATTCCAACCTTGTTTTGTTAGTTTTCGTCTGTCTGTCTGAAATACTTACAGTACTATAGTAGCGCTTAGTGGAAGGAACATACCAGAAGAAAATATGTGATAATGTGTCATCATTTTGTTCCCGCCACAGAAGGTATGTGATGAATTAGATGTCACAGGAACAGAAAACATTCTGTCTCAGGCTTACTATTAATGTCACCATACAATGCTGTCAATTAAGTCAAATCTCTCTGTTCAGCCATATGTGCACATTCGTCTCCAAAGACTTTCACAGCGTATGTGTGGTTTGATACAAAATATATGTTTCCGATTAAATGAATTATGTATTGTGCAAAATGGATCCGGGTGTTTCTAAAGAGCCCAGTAAAACACACCCAGAGACTGGGCCTCAATGGGACCTGGTCAGTACAACACACCAAGAGACTGGGCCTCAATGGGACCTGGTCAGTACAACACACCAAGAGACTGGGCCTCAATGGGACCTGGTCAGTACAAGACACCAAGAGGCCGGGCCTCAATGGGACCTGGTCAGTACAACACACCAAGAGACTGGGCCTCAATGGGACCTGGTCAGTACAACACACCAAGAGGCCGGGCCTCAATGGGACCTGGTCAGTACAACACACCAAGAGACTGGGCCTCAATGGGACGTGGTCAGTACAACACACCAAGAGACTGGGCCTCAATGGGACCTGGTCAGTACAACACACCAAGAGACTGGGCCTCAATGGGACGTAGTACAACACACCAAGAGACTGGGCCCCAATGGGACCTGGTCAGTACAACACACCAAGAGACTGGGCCTCAATGGGACCTGGTCAGTACAACACACCAAGAGACTGGGCCTCAATGGGACCTGGTCAGTACAACACACCAAGAGACTGGGCCTTGGGACCTGGTCAGTACAACACACCAAGAGGCCGGGCCTCAATGGGACCTGGTCATACAACACACCAAGAGGGGACGTGGTCATCTTTGGCCTCAATGGGACCTGAGAACACACCAAGAGACTGGGCCTCAATGGGACCTGGTTGGGCCTCAATGGGACCTGGTCAGAAACACACCAAGAGACTGGGCCCCAATGGGACCTGGTCGAGACTGGTCCTCAATGGGACCTTCAGTACAACACACCAAGAGACTGGGCCTCAATGGGACCTGGTCAGAGCACAAGAGACTGGGCCTCAATGGGACCTGGTCAGTACAAGACACCAAGAGACTGGGCCTCAATGGGACCTGGTCAGTACAACACACCAAGAGGCCGGGCCTCAATGGGACCTGGTCAGTACAGTGGGCCTCAATGGGACCTGGTCAGTACAACACACCAAGAGACTGGGCCTCAATGGGACCTGGTCAGTACAACACACCAAGAGGCTGGGCCTCAATGGGACCTGGTCAGTACAACACACCAAGAGACTGGGCCTCAATGGGACCTGGTCAGGAGGCTGGGCCTCAATGGGACCTGGTCAGTACAACACACCAAGAGACTGGGCCTCAATGGGACCTGGTCAGTACAACACACCAAGAGGCTGGGCCTCAATGGGACCTGGTCAGTACAACACACCAAGAGGCTGGGCCTCAATGGGACCTGGTTTGAGACTGGGCCTCAATGGGACCTGGTCAGTACAAGACACCAAGAGACTGGGCCTCAATGGGACCTGGTCAGTACAACACACCAAGAGACTGGGCCTCAATGGGACCTGGTCAGTACAACACACCAAGAGACTGGGCCTCAATGGGACCTGGTCAGTACAACACACCAAGAGACTGGGCCTCAATGGGACCTGGTCAGTACAAGACACCAAGAGACTGGGCCTCAATTGGTTGGTCAGTACAACACACCAAGAGACTGGGCCTCAATGGGACCTGGTCAGTACAACACACCAAGAGACTGGGCCTCAATGGGACCTGGTCAGTACAACACACCAAGAGACTGGGCCTCAATGGGACCTGGTCAGTACAACACACCAAGAGGCTGGGCCTCAATGGGACCTGGTCAGTACAACACACCAAGAGACTGGGCCTCAATGGGACCTGGTCAGTACAACACACCAAGAGACTGGGCCCCAATGGGACCTGGTCAGTACAACACACCAAGAGACTGGGCCTCAATGGGACCTGGTCAGTACAACACACCAAGAGACTGGGCCTCAATGGGACCTGGTCAGTACAACACACCAAGAGACTGGGCCTCAATGGGACCTGGTCAGGAAAACATAAACATCTTTAATGTTTGTTCAGATTGTGTTGAGGAGCATCTTTGGCTTTGAGCAACGTTTGTGTTCTTGTGGGAAGGAGGATGGCCGGAGGCCGTTTGGAAATGTGTCTGAGCACAATTGGAGTTGGACCTGTTTAACCTCTCCCAGCAGTTGGTTTCGGTCTGTTTAATCTGTCCAAGTAGGGGTTGGTTTGGACCTCTTTAATCTGTCCTAGTAGGGGTTGGTTTGCACCTCTTAAATCTGTTCTAGTAGGGGTTGGTTTGGACCTCTTTAATCTCTCCTAGTAGGGGTTGGTTTGAACCTCTTTAATCTGTCCTAGTAGGGGTTGGTTCGAACCTCTTTAATCTCTCCTAGTAGGGGTTGGTTCATACCTCTTTAATCTCTCCTTGTAGGGGTTGGTTTGGACCTCTCTCCTAGTAGGGGTTGGTTTGGACCTCTTTAATCTCTCCTAGTAGGGGTTGGTTCGAACCTCTTTAATCTCTCCTAGTAGGGGTTGGTTCATACCTCTTTAATCTCTCATAGTAGGGGTTGGTTTGAACCTCTTTAATCTGTCCTAGTAGGGTTGGTTTGGACCTCTTTAATCTCTCCTAGTAGGGGTTGGTTTGGACCTCTTTAATCTGTCCTAGTAGGGGTTGGTTTGGACCTCTTTAATCTCTCCTAGTAGGGGTTGGTTTGGACTCTCTCTCCTAGTAGGGGTTGGTTTGTACCTCTTTAATCTCTCCTAGTAGGGGTTGGTTTGGACCTCTTTAATCTCTCCTAGTAGGGGTTGGTTTGGACCTCTTTAATCTCTCCTAGTAGGGGTTGGTTTGGACCTCTTTAATCTCTCCTAGTAGGGGTTGGTTTGGACCTCTTTAATCTGTCCTAGTAGGGGTTGGTTTGGACCCCTTTAATCTCTCCTAGTAGGGGTTGGTTTGGACCTCTTTAATCTCTCCTTGCAGAGGTTGGTTTGGACCTCTTTAATCTCTCCTAGTAGGGGTTGGTTTGGACCTCTTTAATCTCTCCTAGTAGGGGTTGGTTTGGACCTGTTTAATCTCTCCTAGTAGGGGTTGGTTCGGACCTCTTTAATCTCTCCTTGTAGAGGTTGGTTTGGACCTCTTTAATCTCTCCTAGTAGGGGTTGGTTCGAACCTCTTTAATCTCTCCTAGTAGGGGTTGGTTTGGACCTCTTTAATCTCTCCTAGTAGGGGTTGGTTTGGACCTCTTTAATCTCTTTGGTTTGGACCTCTTTAATCTGTCCTAGTAGGGGTTGGTTTGGTTTTAATCTCTCCTAGTAGGGGTTGGTTTGGACCTCTTTAATCTCTCCTAGTAGGGGTTGGTTTGGACCTCTTTAATCTGTCCTAGTAGGGGTTGGTTTGGACCTCTTTAATCTCTCCTAGTAGGGTTGGTTTGGACCTCTTTAATCTCTCCTAGTAGGGGTTGGTTTGGACCCTTTTAATCTCTCCTAGTAGGGGTTGGTTTGAACCTCTTTAATCTCTCCTAGTAGGGGTTGGTTTGGACTTCTTTAATCTCTCCTAGTAGGGGTTGGTTTGAACCTCTTTAATCTCTCCTAGTAGGGGTACAATTATAAATATACGTCAAACACACGTCACAGCAAGAGAGACAACACAACACTACATAAAGAGAGACCTAATACAACAACATAGCATGGCAGCAACACATGACAACACAGCATGGTAGCAACACAACATGACAACAACGTGGTAGTAACACAACATGGTAGTAACATAACATGACAACAACGTGGTAGCAACACAACATGGTAGCAACACAACATGACAACAACGTGGTAGTAACACAACATGACAACATGACAACACAACGACAACAACATGGTAGCAACACAACATGACAACAACGTAGCAACACAACATGACAACAACGTGGTAGCAACACAACATGACAACAACAGCAACACAACATGACAACAACGTGGTAGCAACACAACATGGTAGTAACACAACATGACAACAACGTGGTAGTAACACAACATGACAACAACGTGGTAGCAACACAACATGACAACAACATGTAGCAACACAACATGACAACAACATGACAACACAACATGACAACAATGTGGTAGTAACACAACATGACAACAACGTGGTAGTAACACAACATGGTAACATGACAACAACATGGTAGCAACACAACATGACAACAACGTGGTAGCAACACAACATGACAACAACGTGGTAGCAACACAACATGACAACAACGTGGTAGTAACACAACATGGTAGTAACACAACATGACAACAACGTGGTAGCAACACAACATGACAACAACGTGGTAGTAACACAACACGGTAGCGGCACAAAACAAGGTACAAACATTATTGGACACAGACAACCGCACAAGAGGCGAGAAAGTAGAGACAACAATACACCACGCAACGCAGCAACAACTGTCAGTAAGAGTGTCCATGATTGAATCTTTGATTGAATAGATTGAGATAAAACTGTCCAGTTTGATTGTTTGTTGCAGCTCGTTCCAGTCGCTAGCTGCAGTGAACTGAAAAGGGAGCGACCCAGCGATGTGTGTGCTTTGGGGACCTTTACCAGAATGTGACTGGCAGAACGGGTGGTGTATGTGGAGGATGAGGGCTGCAGTAGATATATCCCAGATAGGGGGGAGTGAGGCCTAAGACTCTGGAGCAGTGGAAACGTGTTTTCTGGTGTGATGAACAACGCTTCACCATCTGGCAGATGAATCTGGGTTTGGTGGATGACAGGAGAACGCTACCTGCCCGAATGCACAGTGTAAATTCCAGAGGAGGAATGGTGGTCTGGGGACGTTTTTCATGGTTTGAGCTAGGCCTCTTAATTCCAGTGAAGGAAAAAATTAACGCTCGACACACAATGACATCCTCGATGATTCTGTGCTTCGAACTTTGTGGCAACAGTTTGGGGAAGGTTTGTCGAGATCGGTGTGGAAGAACTTGACTGGTCTGCACAGTGCCCTAACCTCAACCCCCTCAAACACCTTTGAGATTAGTTGGACCGCTCACTTCGAGCCAGGCATAATCCGATGTCCGACCTCACTAATGCTCTTGTGGCTGAATGGAAGCAAGTCCCCGCTGTAATGTTCCCACATCTAGTGGAAAACCTTCCCAGAAGAGTGGAGGCTGTTATAGCAGCAATGTTCCCACATCTAGAGGGAAGCCTTCCCAGAAGAGTGGAGGCTGTTAGAGCAGCAATGTTCCGACATCTAGAGGGAAGCATTCCCAGAAGAGTGGAGGCTGTTATAGCAGCAATGTTCCGACATCTAGAGGGAAGCCTTCCCAGAAGAGTGGAGGCTGTTATAGCAGCAATGTTCCCACGTCTACAGGAAAGCCTTCCCAGAAGAGTGGAGGCTGTTATAGCAGCAATGTTCCCACATCTAGAGGGAAGCCTTCCCAGAAGAGTGGAGGCTGTTAGAGCAGCAATGTTCCGACATCTAGAGGGAAGCATTCCCAGAAGAGTGGAGGCTGTTATAGCAGCAATGTTCCAACATCTAGAGGGAAGCCTTCCCAGAAGAGTGGAGGCTGTTATAGCAGCAATGTTCCCACATCTAGAGGGAAGCCTTCCCAGAAGAGTGTAGGCTGTTATAGCAGCAATGTTCCCACATCTAGAGGGAAGCCTTCCCAGAAGAGTGGAGGCTGTTAGAGCAGCAATGTTCCGACATCTAGAGAGAAGCATTCCCAGAAGAGTGGAGGCTGTTATAGCAGCAATGTTCCGACATCTAGTGGAAAGCCTTCCCAGAAGAGTGGGGGCTGTTAGAGCAGCAATGTTCCGACATCTAGAGGGAAGCCTTCCCAGAAGAGTGGATGCTGTTATAGCAGCAATGTTCCCACATCTAGTGGAAATCCTTCCCAGAAGAGTGGAGGCTGTTATAGCAGCAATGTTCCCACATCTAGTGGAAAGCCTTCCCAGAAGAGTGTAGGCTGTTATAGCAGCAATGTTCCAACATCTAGTGGAAAGCCTTCCCAGAAGGGGAAGGGGGACCAACTCCATATTAATGCTCAAAATCATATAAAATTGTTCCCTAATTATTGCTATTCATTATTGATTCCATAGTGGATCTTTGCCCAAAACCGTATGGAGAAAAGCAATGACCGGATTCCATTAGAGAGCGAAAGAGATTTGAATGGCTGAGTCAACCCAGTCCTGTTGCAGTCATGATTAAATACAGCCTGGTCCTGTTTCATTCCTGATGAATTACTGGGCCTGAATATAAATGTCAGTATTGTGTTCACACAGGTCCCAAACACTGATCGATGGCTTTCTGAGGCCAGGTATTCTGCCACTATGTACTCTCTGCTTAGGGCCAAATAGCATTCTAGTTTGCTCTGTTTTGTTGTTAATTCTTTCCAATGTGTCAAGTAATTATCTTTTTGTTTTCTCATGATTTGGTTGGGTCTAATTGTGTTGCTGTCCTGGGGCTCTGTGGGGTCAGTTTGTAGTTGTGAACAGAGCCCCAGGACCAGCTTGCTTAGGGGACTCTTCTCCGGGTTCATCTCTCAACTAATTGTGCTATTATGTGGGTTTTTTTCGCATTATTTGTAACTTATTTTGTTCAAAAGAGAGCTTCTGGATATCAGGACAGTGATCACTCACCTCGGATTAGACAAAGATGTTTTCTTCAACAAGCAAGACACAAGACATTTTCCAAACACCCGACACGGCCAGCATCCCCGTTATTTGCAAGAGGAAGCGACACAGGTACAGAGGACAAAGAGCCAGATGCCTCGTCAGGACCTGCAGAAAGCGAGTGGGAAAGCTGCCGATACCGTCAATACTACTTACCAACGTGCAATCATTGCACAATAAATTAGACGAGGTACGATCACGAATATCCTACCAACGGGACATCAAAACTGTAATATCCTATGTTTCACGAAATCGTGGCTGAATGATGACATGGATATTCAGCTTGCGGATATAGGCTGCATCGGCAGGATGAACAGCACACTCCGGTAAGACGAGGGGGGCAGTCTGTGCATATTTGTAAACAACAGCTGTTGCACGAAATTTAAGGTCTCTAGATTATTTTTGCTTGAAGTAGACTATATTGCCTAGAGAGTTTTCAACTATACTTTTCGTGGCTGTATTTACCACCACAGACAGATGCTGGCACTAAGGCCACACTCAGCCAGCTGTATAAGGAAATGTTTTATTTTTTTATTTCACCTTTATTTAACCAGGTAGGCTAGTTGAGAACAAGTTCTCATTTGCAACTGCGACCTGGCCAAGATAAAGCATAGCAGTGTGAACAGACAACACAGAGTTACACATGGAGTAAACAATTAACAAGTCAATAACACAGTAGAAAAAAAGGGGAGTCTATATACAATGTGTGCAAAAGGCATGAGGAGGTAGGCGAATAATTACAATATTGCAGATTAACACTGGAGTGATAAATGCTCATGTACAGGTAGAGATATTGGTGTGCAAAAGAGCAGAAAAGTAAATAAATAAAAACTGTGGGGATGAGGTAGGTGAAAATGGGTGGGCTATTTACCAATAGGTTATGTACAGCTGCAGCGATCGGTTAGCTGCTCAGATAGCTGATGTTTGAAGTTGGTGAGGAGATAAAAATCTCCAACTTCAGCGATTTTTGCAATTCGTTCCAGTCACAGGCAGTAGAGTACTGGAACGAAAGGCGGCCGAATGAGGTGTTGGCTTTAGGGATGATCAGTGAGATACACCTGCTGGAGCGCGTGCTACGGATGGGTGTTGCCATCGTGACCAGTGAACTGAGATAAGGCGGAGCTTTACCTAGCATGGCCTTGTAGATGACGTGGAGCCAGTGGGTCTGGCGACGAATATGTAGTGAGGGCCAGCTGACTAGAGCATACAAGTCGCAGTGGTGGGTAGTATAAGGTGAAACTGCATCCAGTTTGCTGAGTAGAGTGTTGGAAGCGATTTTGTAGATGACATCGCCGAAGTCGAGGATCTGTAGTATAGTCAGTTTTACTAGGTAAGCTTGGCAGCGTGAGTGAAGGAGGCTTTGTTGCGGAATAGAAAGCCGACTCTTGATTTGATTTTCGATTGGAGATGTTTGATATGGGTCTGGAAGGAGAGTTTGCAGTCTAGCCAGACACCTAGGTACTTATAGGTGTCCACATATTCAAGGTCGGAACCATGCAGTGTGGTGATGCTAGTCGGGCATGCGGGTGCAGGCAGCGATCGGTTGAAAAGCATGCATTTGGTTTTACTAGCGTTTAAGAGCAGTTGGAGGCCACGGAAGGAGTGTTGTATGGTATTGTAGCTCGTTTGGAGGTTAGATAGCACAGTGTCCAATGACGGGCCGAGTATATAGAATGGTGTCGTCTGTAGAGGTGGATCAGGGAATCGCCCGCAGCAAGAGCAACATCCTTGATATATACAGAGAAAAGAGTCGGCCCGAGAATTGAACCCTGTGGCACCCCCATAGAGACTGCCAGAGGACCGGACAGCATGCCCCCGATTTGACACACTGAACTCTGTCTGCAAAGTGTGAACCAGGCAAGGCAGTCATCCGAAAAACCGAGGCTACTGAGTCTGCCGATAAGAATCTGGTGATTGACAGAGTCGAAAGCCTTGGCAAGGTCGATGAAGACGGCTGCACAGTACTGTCTTTTATCGATTTATGATGTCGTTTAGTACCTTGAGTGTGGCTGAGGTGCACCCGTGACCGGCTCGGAAACCAGATTGCATAGCGGAGAAGGTACGGTGGGATTCGAGACGGTCAGTGACCTGTTTGTTGACTTGGCTTTCGAAGACCTTAGCTAGGCAGGGCAGAATGGATATAGGTCTGTAACAGTTTGGGTCCAGGGTGTCTCCCCCTTTAATTTAATTACATTTTTTTTAAATGTTACCTTTATTTAACCAGGCAAGTCAGTTAAGAACACATTCTTATTTTCAATGACGGCCTTGGAACAGCTGGTTAACTGCCTGTTCATGGGCAGAACGACAGATTTGTACCTTGTCAGCTCGGGGTTTGAACTCGCAACCTTCCGGTTACTAGTCCAACGCTCTAGCCACTAGGCTACGCTGCCACCCCTTTGAAGAGGGGATGACTGCAGCAGCTTTCCAATCCTTGGGGATCTCAGACGATATGAAAGAGAGGTTGAACAGGCTGGTAATAGGGGTTGCGACAATGGCGGCGGATAGTTTCAGAAATAGAGGGTCCAGATTGTCAAGCCCAGCTGATTTATACGGGTCCAGGTTTTGCAGCTCTTTCAGAACATCTGTTATCTGGATTTGGGTAAAGGAGAACCTGGAGAGGCTTGGGCGAGGAGCTGCGGGGGGCCGGAGCTGTTGGCCGAGGTAGGAGTTGCCAGGCGGAAGGCATGGCCAGCCGTTGAGAAATGCTTGTTGAAGGTTTCGATAATCATGGATTTGTCGGTGGTGACCGTGTTCCTAGCCTCAGTGCAGTGGGCAGCTGGGAGGAGGTGCTCTTGTTCTCCATGGACTTCACAGTGTCCCAGAACGTTTTGGAGTTGGAGCTACAGGATGCAAACTTCTGCCTGAAGAAGCTGGCCTTAGCTTTCCTGACTGACTGCGTGTATTGGTTCCTGACTTCCCTGAACAGTTGCATATCGCGGGGACTGTTTGATGCTATTGCAGTCCACCACAGGATGTTTTTGTGCTGGTCGATGGCAGTCAGGTCTGGAGTGAACCAAGGGCTGTATCTGTTCTCAGTTCTGTACCCGGGCCAGGTCGATTAGAAAGGCCTGCTCACAGAAGTGTTTTAGGGAGCCTTTGACAGTGATGAGGGTGGTCGTTTGACTGCGGCACCGTAGCGGATACAGGCAATGAGGCAGTGGTCGCTGAGATCCTGGTTGAAGACAGCGGAGGTGTATTTGGAGGGCCAGTTGGTCAGGATGACGTCTACAGGAAACCACTCACCCAGAGGCGGCGCTTCTAGTGGCCGGAGACTTTAATGCAGGGAAACTTAAATCAGTTCTACCAAATTTATATCAACATGTTAAATGTGCAACCAGAGGGAATTTGTTTTGAGATCACCTGTACTCTACACACAGAGACGCGTACAAAGCTCACCCTCCATTTGGTAAATCTGACCACAACTCTATCCTCCTGATTACTGCTTACAAGCACAAATTAAAGCAGGAAGCTCCAGTGACTAGATCAATAAAAAAAGTGGTCAGATGAAGCAGGACTGTTTTGCTACAGACTGGAACATGTTCCGGGATTCTTCCGATGGCATTGAGGAGTACACCCCATCAGATACTGGCTTTATCAGTAAGTGCATCGAGGACGTCATCTCCACAGTGACTGTACGTACATACCCCAACCAGAAGCCATGAATTACAGGCAACATTGGCACTGAGCTAAAGGGTAGAGCTGCAGCTTTCAAGGTGTGGGACTCTAACCCGGAAGCTTACAAGAAATCCCACTATGACCTGCGACGAACCGTCAAACAGGCAAAGCGTCAATATAGGGCCAAGATTGAATCATACTACACCAGCTCCGACACTCATCTTATGTGGCAGGGCTTGCAAACTATTACAAACTACAAAGGGAAGCACAGCCGCGAGCTGGCCAGTGACACGAGCCTACCAGACGAGCTAAATCACTTCTATGCTCGCTTCGAGGCAAGCAACACTGAGGCATGCATGAGAGCAGCTGTTCCGGACAACTGTGTGATCGTGAGTAAGACCTGTAAACAGGTCAACATACACAAGGCTGCGGGGGCAAGATGGATTACTAGGACGTGTGCTCCGGGCATGTGCTGACCAACTGGCAGGTGTCTTCACTGACATGTTCAACATGTCCCTGATTGAGTCTGTAATATCAACATGTTTCAAGCAGACCTCCATAGTCCCTGTGCCCAAGAACACAAAGGCAACCTGCCTAAATGACTACAGACCTGTAGCACTCCCGTCCGTAGCCATGAAGTGCTTTGAAAGGTTGGTAATGGCTCACATCAACACCATTATAGAAGATCTGCTACGCTGATCCTCAACACTGGAGCCCCAGGGGGTGTGTGCTCAGCCCACTCCTGTACTCCCTGTTCACCCACGACTCCATGGCCAGGCATGACTCCAACACCACCATTACGTTTGCAGACGACACAACAGTGGTAGCCCTGATCACCGACAACGACGAGACAGCCTATAGGGAGGAGGTCAGAGTCCATGCCGGGTGGTGCCCGAATAACAACCAATCCCTCAACGTAACCAAGACTAAGGAGATGATTGTGGACTACAGGAAAGGAGGACTGAGCACGCCCCCATTCTCATCGACAGTGTTGTAGTGGAGCAGGTTGATAGCTTCAAGTTCCTTGGTGTCCACATCAACAACAAACTAGAATGGTCCATACACACCAAGACAGTTGTGAAGAAGGCACGACAAAGCCTATTCCCACTCAGATTTGGCATGGGTCCTGAGACAAACAAAAGGTTCTACAGCTGCAACATCGAGAGCACTGGTTGCATCACTGCTGGTACGGAAATTGTTCAGCCTCCGACAGCAAGGCACTACAGAGGGTAGTGCGTAAGGCCCGGTACATCACTAGGTCTAAGCTGCCTGTGTAGTAACATATTAACACATGTAATAACGCATTCACTGACTGTTGTCTGCCTGTGGCCTAAGCATGATAGAATAGCTTGCACACTGTGTCATAAACCTTCCCCTCCCCCTGTCCTTCTGTAGATACTAACCCCACGGGTACTACCCCGTACGGGGGGCTGACTGAGATAACATATACACTGAACATAAACACTGAAATTCCTAAACATACACTCAACCTCCTTTCGGGATGGGCTCCAAAGACAAAGAACTCTGTCAAGAACCAATGGGATACGGACACCAGGCTGGAGGGGACTGTCTATCACCTACAAGCAACCTACCAGAAGCCAGGACTACCAGAATCTACCTACGTCATTCTATGTATAAATTCTCATGAACGACATATTTAGGGGCGCGCGTTCCAGGGTCTCTCTGAGTCAATTGAACAGCCGTGCACGCCTGAGCAATACTTTCATTCTAATAAACAGCCTTATATATATTTTATTCCACCGTGTCCTGGTTCATGACCGAGTCCAGTTCCTCAATCATATCATCAACACCTGCCATCCAGGACCTCTACACCAGTCAGTGTCAGAGGAAGGCCCTAAAATTGTCAAAGACCCCAGCCACCCCAGTCATAAACTGTTCTCTCTACTAGCGCATGGCAAGTGGTACCGGGAGTGCCAAGTCTAGGACAAAAAGGCTTCTCAACAGTTTTTTGCCTCCAAGCCATCAGACTCCTGAACAGGTAATCAAATGGCTACCTGGACTATTTGCATTGTGCGACCCCTCAACCCCTTGGATGTTCTATATATGTATTAGATGTAATGGATGTATTATAGATATATTAGATGTATTATATATGTGTTCTAGATGTATTATATATGTATTATAGATGTATTATAGATGTATTGGATGTTCTATATATGTATTAGATGTAATGGATGTATTATAGATATATTAGATGTATTATATATGTGTTCTAGATGTATTATAGATGTATTATAGATGTATTATAGATGTATTGGATGTTCTATATATGTATTAGATGTAATGGATGTATTATAGATATATTAGATGTATTATATATGTGTTCTAGATGTATTATAGATGTATTATAGATGTATTGGATGTTCTATATATGTATTAGATGTAATGGATGTATTATAGATATATTAGATGTATTATAGATGTATTATAGATGTATTATAGATGTATTATAGATGTATTGGATGTTCTATATATGTATTAGATGTAATGGATGTATTATAGATATATTAGATGTATTATATATGTGTTCTAGATGTATT
>NW_026278062.1:0-5172 GCF_023373465.1 Oncorhynchus keta | reverse complement strand
CCCAATCTGAAAGGAGAGGGGGAGGGCTACCTAAGTATGATTCCCAATCTGAAAGGAGAGGGGGAGGGCTACCTAAGTATGATTCCCAATCTGAAAGGAGAGGGGGAGGGCTACCTTAGTATGATTCCCAATCTGAAAGGAGAGGGGGAGGGCTACCTTAGTATGATTCCCAATCTGAAAGAAGAGGGGGAGGGCTACCTTAGTATGATTCCCACACTGAAAGGAGAGGTGGGGAGGGCTACCTTAGTATGATTCCCAATCTGAAAGAAGAGGGGGAGGGCTACCCAAGTATGATTCCCACACTGAAAGGAGAGGGGGAGGGCTACCTAAGTATGATTCCCACACTGAAAGGAGAGGGGGAGGGCTACCCAAGTATGATTCGCAATCTGAAAGGAGAGGGGGAGGGCTACCCAAGTATGATTCCCAATCTGAAAGGAGAGGGGGAGGGCTACCTAAGTATGATTCCCAATCTGAAAGGAGAGGGGGAGGGCTACCTAAGTATGATTCCCAATCTGAAAGGAGAGGGGGAGGGCTACCTAAGTATGATTCCCAATCTGAAAGGAGAGGGGGAGGGCTACCTAAGTATGATTCCCAAACTGATAGGAGAGGGGGAGGGCTACCTAAGTATGATTCCCAATCTGAAAGGAGAACGGAAAGGAAAACAGGCTGCCCATGTAACGGGTGTGAAACGGCTAGCTTAGTTAGCGGTGGTGCTGGTGTAACGGATGTGAAACGGCTAGCTTTAGTTAGCGGTGGTGCTGGTGTAACGGATTTGAAACGGCTAGCTTAGTTAGCGGTGGTGCTGGTGTAACGGATGTGAAACGACTAGCTTAGTTAGCGGTGGTGCTGTTGTAACGGATGTGAAACGGCTAGCTTAGTTAGCGGTGGTGCTGGTGTAACGGATGTGAAACGGCTAGCTTAGTTAGCGGTGGTGCTGGTGTAACGGATGTGAAACGGCTAGCTTGGTTAGCGGTGGTGCTGAGTAACGGATGTGAAACGGCTAGCTTAGTTTGCGGTGGTGCTGGTGTAACGGATGTGAAACGGCTAGCTTAGTTAGCGGTGGTGCTGGTGTAACGGGTGTGAAACGGCTAGCTTAGTTAGCGGTGGTGCTGGTGTAACGGATGTGAAACGGCTAGCTTTAGTTAGCGGTGGTGCTGGTGTAACGGATTTGAAACGGCTAGCTTAGTTAGCGGTGGTGCTGGTGTAACGGATGTGAAACGGCTAGCTTAGTTAGCGGTGGTGCTGGTGTAACGGATGTGAAACGGCTAGCTTAGTTAGCGGTGGTGCTGGTGTAACGGATGTGAAACGGCTAGCAGTTAGCGGTGGTGCTGGTGTAACGGATGTGAAACGCTAGCTTAGTTAGCGGTGGTGCTGGTGTAACGGATGTGAAACGGCTAGCTTAGTTAGCGGTGGTGCTGGTGTAACGGATGTGAAACGGCTAGCTTAGTTAGCGGTGGTGCTGGTGTAACGGATGTGAAACGGCTAGCTTAGTTAGCGGTGGTGCTGGTGTAACGGATGTGAAACGGCTAGCTTAGTTAGCGGTGGTGCTGGTGTAACGATGTGAAACGGCTAGCTTAGTTAGCGGTGGTGCTGGTGTAACGGATGTGAAACGGCTAGCTTAGTTAGCGGTGGTGCTGGTGTAACGGATGTGAAACGGCTAGCTTAGTTAGCGGTGGTGCTGGTGTAACGGATGTGAAACGGCTAGCTTAGTTAGCGGTGGTGCTGGTGTAACGGATGTGAAACGGCTAGCTTAGTTAGCGGTGGTGCTGGTGTAACGGATGTGAAACGGCTAGCTTAGTTAGCGGTGGTGCTGGTGTAACGATGTGAAACGGCTAGCTTAGTTAGCGGTGGTGCTGGTGTAACGGATGTGAAACGGCTAGCTTAGTTAGCGGTGGTGCTGGTGTAACGGATGTGAAACGGCTAGCTTATAGTTAGCGGTGGTGCTGGTGTAACGGATGTGAAACGGCTAGCTTAGTTAGCGGTGGTGCTGGTGTAACGGATGTGAAACGGCTAGCTTGGTTAGCGGTGGTGCTGGTGTAACGGATGTGAAACGGCTAGCTTAGTTAGCGGTGGTGCTGGTGTAACGGATGTGAAACGGCTAGCTTAGTTAGCGGTGGTGCTGGTGTAACGGATGTGAAACGGCTAGCTTAGTTAGCGGTGGTGCTGGTGTAACGGATGTGAAACGGCTAGCTTAGTTAGCGGTGGTGCTGGTGTAACGGATGTGAAACGGCTAGCTTAGTTAGCGGTGGTGCTGGTGTAACGGATGTGAAACGGCTAGCTTAGTTGGCGGTGGTGCTGATGTAACGGATGTGAAACGGCTAGCTTAGTTAGCGGTGGTGCTGGTGTAACGGTTGGAAACGGCTAGCTTAGTTAGCGGTGGTGCTGGTGTAACGGATGTGAAACGGCTAGCTTAGTTAGCGGTGGTGCTGGTGTAACGGATGTGAAACGGCTAGCTTAGTTAGCGGTGGTGCTGGTGTAACGGATGTGAAACGGCTAGCTTAGTTAGCGGTGGTGCTGGTGTAACGGATGTGAAACGGCTAGCTTAGTTAGCGGTGGTGCTGGTGTAACGGATGTGAAACGGCTAGCTTAGTTAGCGGTGGTGCTGGTGTAACGATGTGAAACGGCTAGCTTAGTTAGCGGTGGTGCTGGTGTAACGGATGTGAAACGGCTAGCTTAGTTAGCGGTGGTGCTGGTGTAACGGATGTGAAACTGCTAGCTTAGTTAGCGGTGGTGCTGGTGTAACGATGTGAAACGGCTAGCTTAGTTAGCGGTGGTGCTGGTGTAACGGATGTGAAACGGCTAGCTTAGTTAGCGGTGGTGCTGGTGTAACGGATGTGAAACGGCTAGCTTAGTTAGCGGTGGTGCTGGTGTAACGGATGTGAAACGGCTAGCTTAGTTTGCGGTGGTGCTGGTGTAACAGATGTGATACGGCTAGCTTAGTTAGCGGTGGTGCTGGTGTAACGGATGTGAAACGGCTAGCTTAGTTAGCGGTGGTGCTGGTGTAACGGATGTGAAACGGCTAGCTTAGTTAGCGGTGGTGCTGGTGTAACGGATGTGAAACGGCTAGCTTAGTTAGCGGTGGTGCTGGTGTAACGGATGTGAAACGGCTAGCTTAGTTAGCGGTGCGCGCTAAATAGCGTTTCAATCGGTGACGTCACTCGCTCTGAGATCTTGAAGTAGTGGTTCCCCTTTGCTCTGCAAGGAGCGATGGGTAACGATGCTTCGAGGGGTGACTGTTGTTGATGTGTGCAGAGGGTCCCTGGTTCGCGCCCGGGTATGGGCGAGGGGACGGTCTAAAGTTATACTGTTACACGTAAGTATGGTTCCCAATCAGAGACAACGATAGACAACTGTCCCTGATTGAGAAGCAGACCCGGCCAAAACATAGAAATAAATAAACATAGAATGCCCCCCCCACACCACACCCCGACCAAATAGAGAAATAAACCGTCTCTCTAAGGTCAGGGGGGGGGGACTATAACACAGAATCCCCCCCCCCCCCACATCACACCTAACAGAATAGAGCAACAAAACGCCTCTCTCAGGTCAGGGGGGGGACTATAACACAGAATGCCCTGGTTAAGGTCAGGGGGACTATAACACAGAATGCCCTGGTTAAGGTCAGGGGGACTATAACATAGAATGCCCTGGTTAAGGTCAGGGGAGGACTATAGTGACTTTTAAAGGTAGTTTACGCTTCAATCGACATACTCAGTGTTTACCATGTACTGTATGTGATCTCAGTGTTTACCATGTACTGTATGTGATCTCAGTGTTTACCATGTACTGTATGTGAATGTACTGTATGTGATCTCAGTGTTTACCATGTACTGTATGTGATCTCAGTGTTTACCATGTACTGTATGTGATCTCAGTGTTTACCATGTACTGTATGTGATCTCAGTGTTTACCATGTACTGTATGTGATCTCAGTGTTTACCATGTACTGTATGTGATCTCAGTGTTTACCATGTACTGTATGTGATCTCAGTGTTTACCATGTACTGTATGTGATCTCAGTGTTTACCATGTACTGTATGTGATCTCAGTGTTTACCATGTACTGTATGTGATCTCAGTGTTTACCATGTACTGTATGTGATCTCAGTGTTTACCATGTACTGTATGTGATCTCAGTGTTTACCATGTACTGTATGTGATCTCAGTGTTTACCATGTACTGTATGTGATCTCAGTGTTTACCATGTACTGTATGTGATCTCAGTGTTAACCATGTACTGTATGTGATCTCAGTGTTTACCATGTACTGTATGTGATCTCAGTGTTTACCATGTACTGTATGTGATCTCCCAGCGATGCATCTCAGTGTTTACCATGTACTGTATGTGATCTCAGTGTTTACCATGTACTGTATGTGATCTCAGTGTTAACCATGTACTGTATGTGATCTCCCAGCGATGCATCTCAGTGTTTACCATGTACTGTATGTGATCTCAGTGTTTACCATGTACTGTATGTGATCTCAGTGTTTACCATGTACTGTATGTGATCTCAGTGTTTACCATGTACTGTATGTGATCTCAGTGTTAACCATGTACTGTATGTGATCTCAGTGTTTACCATGTACTGTATGTGATCTCAGTGTTTACCATGTACTGTATGTGATCTCAGTGTTTACCATGTACTGTATGTGATCTCAGTGTTAACCATGTACTGTATGTGATCTCCCAGCGATGCATCTCAGTGTTTACCATGTACTGTATGTGATCTCAGTGTTTACCATGTACTGTATGTGATCTCAGTGTTTACCATGTACTGTATGTGATCTCAGTGTTTACCATGTACTGTATGTGATCTCAGTGTTAACCATGTACTGTATGTGATCTCAGTGTTAACCATGTACTGTATGTGATCTCCCAGCGATGCATCTCAGTATTTACCATGTACTGTATGTGATCTCAGTGTTTACCATGTACTGTATGTGATCTCAGTGTTTACCATGTACTGTATGTGATCTCAGTGTTAACCATGTACTGTATGTGATCTCCCTGGTTACCATGTACTGTATGTGATCTCAGTGTTTACCATGTACTGTATGTGATCTCAGTGTTTACCATGTACTGTATGTGATCTCCCTGGTTACCATGTACTGTATGTGATCTCAGTGTTAACCATGTACTGTATGTGATCTCCCTGCGATGCATCTGGGAAAA
>NW_026278061.1:0-3627 GCF_023373465.1 Oncorhynchus keta | reverse complement strand
TGCGTGCCTGCTGGTTCCCCTCCAGCTAGAACCCAGTCTGTGGAGACTGATCCCTGGGGAGGAGACTCTCCTAACACACCCTCTACACTGGATGGTCCGGCGGGTCAACCTGGAGTACTTCCCGAGAGGACGCAGCTACTGGGACCGGTACACCCTTTACATACTGTCTAGGGGTATTTAAATCTGTTCTGTTCTACCTGGTCATTATCCATACTGTCTAGGGGTATTTAAATCTGTTCTGTTCTACCTGATCATTATCCATACTGTCTAGGGGTATTTAAATCTGTTCTACCTGATCATTATCCATACTGTCTAGGGGTATTTAAATCTGTTCTACCTGATCATTATCCATACTGTCTATGGGTATTTAAATCTGTTCTACCTGATCATTATCCATACTGTCTAGGGGGTATTTAAATCTGTTCTGTTCTGTTCTACCTGATCATTATCCATACTGTCTAGGGGTATTTAAATCTGTTCTACCTGATCATTATCCATACTGTCTAGGGTAAGTATTTAAATCTGTTCTACCTGATCATTATACATACTGTCTAGGGGTATTTAAATCTGTTCTGTTCTACCTGGATCATTATCCATACTGTCTAGGGGTATTTAAATTGTTCTACCTGATCATTATACATACTGTCTAGGGTATTTAAATCTGTTCTACCTGATCATTATACATACTGTCTAGGGGTATTTAAATCTGTTCTGTTCTACCTGATCATTATCCATACTGTCTAGGGGTATTTAAATCTGTTCTGTTCTACCTGATCATTATCCATACTGTCTAGGGTATTTAAATCTGTTCTGTCCTGATCATTATCCATACTGTCTAGGGGTATTTAAATCTGTTCTGTTCTACCTGATCATTATCCACATACTGTTCTAGTATTTAAATCTGTTCTGACCTGATCATTATCCATACTGTCTAGGGGTATTTAAATCTGTTCTACCTGATCATTATCCATACTGTCTAGGGGTATTTAAATCTGTTCTACCTGATCATTATCCATACTGTCTAGGGGTATTTAAATCTGTTCTACCTGTCATCTACTGTCTGATCATTATCCATACTGTCTAGGGGTATTTAAATCTGTTCTGTTCTACCTGGTCATTATCCATACTGTCTAGGGGTATTTAAATCTGTTCTGTTCTACCTGATCATTATCCATACTGTCTAGGGGTATTTAAATCTGTTCTACCTGATCATTATCCATACTGTCTAGGGGTATTTAAATCTGTTCTACCTGATCATTATCCATACTGTCTAGGGGTATTTAAATCTGTTCTACCTGATCATTATCCATACTGTCTAGGGGTATTTAAATCTGTTCTGTTCTACCTGATCATTATCCATACTGTCTAGGGGTATTTAAATCTGTTCTACCTGATCATTATCCATACTGTCTAGGGTTATTTAAATCTGTTCTGTTCTACCTGATCATTATCCATACTGTCTAGGGGTATTTAAATCTGTTCTGTTCTACCTGGTCATTATACATACTGTCTAGGGTTATTTAAATCTGTTCTGTTCTACCTGATCATTATCCATACTGTCTAGGGGTATTTAAATCTGTTCTACCTGATCATTATCCATACTGTCTAGGGGTATTTAAATCTGTTCTGTTCTACCTGATCATTATCCATACTGTCTAGGGGTATTTAAATCTGTTCTGTTCTACCTGATCATTATCCATACTGTCTAGGGGTATTTAAATCTGTTCTGTTCTACCTGATCATTATACATACTGTCTAGGGGTATTTAAATCTGTTCTACCTGATCATTATCCATACTGTCTAGGGGTATTTAAATCTGTTCTGTTCTACCTGATCATTATCCATACTGTCTAGGGGTATTTAAATCTGTTCTAGCTGATCATTATCCATACTGTCTAGGTGTATTTAAATCTGTTCTGTTCTACCTGATCATTATCCATACTGTCTAGGGGTATTTAAATCTGTTCTACCTGATCATTATACATACTGTCTAGGGGGTATTTAAATCTGTTCTGTTCTACCTGGTCATTATCCATACTGTCTAGGGTTATTTAAATCTGTTCTGTTCTACCTGGTCATTATACATACTGTCTAGGGGTATTTAAATCTGTTCTGTCTACTGTTCTGTTCTGCTGATCATTATACATACTGTCTAGGGGTATTTAAATCTGTTCTACCTGATCATTATCCATACTGTCTAGGGGTATTTAAATCTGTTCTACCTGATCATTATCCATACTGTCTAGGGGTATTTAAATCTGTTCTACCTGATCATTATCCATACTGTCTAGGGGTATTTAAATCTGTTCTGTTCTACCTGATCATTATCCATACTGTCTAGGGGTATTTAAATCTGTTCTGTTCTACCTGATCATTATCCATACTGTCTAGGGGTATTTAAATCTGTTCTACCTGATCATTATCCATACTGTCTAGGGGTATTTAAATCTGTTCTGCCTGATCATTATCCATACTGTCTAGGGTATTTAAATCTGTTCTACCTGATCATTATCCATACTGTCTAGGGGTATTTAAATCTGTTCTACCTGATCATTATACATACTGTCTAGGGGTATTTAAATAAATTATCCATACTGTCTGTATTTAAATCTGTTCTGTTCTACCTGATCATTATCCATACTGTCTAGGGGTATTTAAATCTGTTCTACCTGATCATTATCCATACTGTCTAGGGGTATTTAAATCTGTTCTGTTCTACCTGATCATTATCCATACTGTCTAGGGGTATTTAAATCTGTTCTGTTCATTATCATACTGTCTAGGGGTATTTATTATACATACTGTCTAGGGGTATTTAAATCTGTTCTACCTGATCATTATCCATACTGTCTGGGGTATTTAAATCTGTTCTACCTGGTCATTATCCATACTGTCTAGGGGTATTTAAATCTGTTCTGTTCTACCTGATCATTATCCATACTGTCTAGGGGTATTTAAATCTGTTCTACCTGGTCATTATACATACTGTCTAGGGGTATTTAAATCTGTTCTACCTGATCATTATCCATACTGTCTAGGGGTATTTAAATCTGTTCTACCTGATCATTATCCATACTGTCTAGGGGTATTTAAATCTGTTCTACCTGATCATTATCCATACTGTCTAGGGGTATTTAAATCTGTTCTACCTGATCATTATCCATACTGTCTAGGGGTATTTAAATCTGTTCTACCTGATCATTATCCATACTGTCTAGGGGTATTTAAATCTGTTCTGTTCTACCTGATCATTATCCATACTGTCTAGGGGTATTTAAATCTGTTCTGTTCTACCTGGATCATTATCCATACTGTCTAGGGGTATTTAAATCTGTTCTGTGATCATTATCCATACTGTCTAGTATTTAAATCTGTATACCTGATCATTATACATACTGTCTAGGGGTATTTAAACCTGTTCTACCTGATCATTATCCATACTGTCTAGGGGCATTTAAATCTGTTCTACCTGATCATTATCCATACTGTCTAGGGGTATTTAAATCTGTTCTACCTGATCATTATCCATACTGTCTAGGGGTATTTAAATCTGCTCTACCTGATCATTATCCATACTGTCTAGGGGTATTTAAATCTGTTCTGCCTGATCATTATCCATACTGTCTA
>NW_026278060.1:0-2952 GCF_023373465.1 Oncorhynchus keta | reverse complement strand
TTGAATACAAACAAAAACATGGAGGACCACACATTCTCCCGTCAAGTTCGCTTTTTATGAATCCAAAAGTTTGCTTAGAAAGTGGTCTTCTTTGTATAAATGTTTATAAATGAGGCCCCTGGTCAGTGGATTTCCTTTATAGCTTTTTCTAATCCATTAAACTTCTCGTGAATTTGTCGTTGTTCTACATTTGTGTCAATTTAAACGGTGTTGTAGAGTGTTTTAAAATAGGTTGTCCATATGTCACCATTTTGTATCGCTAATTCCTCGTTTAGATTTTTTTTTTCTCTTAATTTTGCCAAAAGTTGTTTGTGTTTATGGCCTCCTCAATTAGTGTCAGCTGCTTGCTGTTGTACTGTGCTTTTCTTTCTTCTCAGTGTTTATAGAGTTTTAAAGTCTCACAGTAATGAGACTTTTCACAATAATGAGTCTCTCTCTCTGTCTCAGCTCTCTCTCTCTCTCTGTCTCAGCTCTCTCTCTCTGTCTCAGCTCTCTCTCTCTCTCTGTCTCAGCTCTCTCTCTCTCTGTCTCAGCTCTCTCTCTCTGTCTCAGCTCTCTCTCTCTCTTCTCAGCTGTTCTCTCTCTGTCTCAGCTGCTTCTGTCTCAGCTCTCTCTCTCTGCCTCAGCTCTCTGCCTTAGCTCTCTCTGCTCTCTCTCGCTCAGCTCTCTCTCGCTCAGCTCTTTTTGTCTCTATCTCAGCTCTCCCTGTCTCAGCTCTCTCTCTCTGTCTCAGCTCTATCTCTCTCTCTGTCTCAGCTCTATCTCTCTCTCTGTCTCAGCTCTCTCTCTCTCTCTCTGTCTCAGCTCTCTCTCTCTGTCTCAGCTCTCTCTCTCTCTCTCAGCTGTTTCTCTCTCTGTCTCAGCTGTTTCTGTCTCAGCTCTCTCTCTCTGCCTCAGCTCTCTCTGCCTTAGCTCTCTCTGCTCTCTCTCGCTCAGCTCTCTCTCGCTCAGCTCTTTTTGTCTCTATCTCAGCTCTCCCTGTCTCAGCTCTCTCTCTCTTCTTCTCTCTCTCTCTCTCTCTTGTCGCTTCTCTGTCGTTTCTCTCTGTCGCTTCTCTGATTCAATTCAATTCATAGCTTTGATATATTTTGGAACATGTGTTAACATTGCCAAAGCAAGTGAGGTAGACAACATAATAAAGTGAATATATAAAGTGAAAACAACAAAAATTAACAGTAAACATTATACATACAACAATAAACAGTAAAGACATTACAATGTCATATTATATATATATATATATATATATATATATATATATATATATATATATATATACATACATATACACAATGTACAAATAATTAAAGGACACAAGATAAAATAAATAGCATAAATATGGGTTGTATTTACAATGGTGTTTGTTCTTCACTGGTTGCTTTTTCGTGGCAACAGGTCACAAATCTTGCTGCTGTGATGGCACATTGTGGAATTTCACCCAGTAGGCATGGGAGTTTTTCAAATTGGATATGTTTTTCGAATTCTTTGTGGATCTGTGTGATCTGGGGGAAATATGTCTCTCTAATATGGTCATACATTGGGCAGGAGGTTAGGAAGTGCAGCTCCAGTTTCCACCTCATTTTGTGGGCAGTGAGCACATAGCCCTGTCTTCTCTTGAGAGCCATGTCTGCCTACGGCCCTTTCTCAATAGCAAGGCTATGCTCACTGAGTCTGTACATAGTCAAAGCTTTCCTTAATTTTGGGTCAGTCACAGTGGTCAGGTATTCTGCCGCTGTGTACTCTCTGTGTAGGGGCCAAATAGCATTCTAGTTTGCTCTGTTTTTTGTTAATTCTTTCCAATGTGTTAAGTAATTATCTTTTGTTTTCTCATGATTTGGTTGGGTCTAATTGTGCTGTTGTCCTGGGGCTCTGTAGGGTGTGTTTGTGTTTGTGAACAGAGCCCCAGGACCAGTTTGCTGGGGACTCTTCTCCCAGGTTCATCTCTCTGTTTGTGATGGCTTTGTTATGGAAGGTTTGTGAATCGCTTCCTTTAGGTGGTTGTAGAATTTAATGGCTCTTTCTTGATTTTGATAATTAGTGGGTATCGCTTCCACTTGCTCTGCATGCATTATTTGGTGTTTTACGTTGTACACGGAGGATATTTTTGCAGAATTCTGCAGAGTCTCAATTTGGTGTTTGTCCCATTTTGTGAAGTCTTGCTGGTGAGCGGGACCCCAGACCTCACAAATCATAAAGGGCAATGGGCTCTATGACTGATTCAAGTATTTTTAGCCAAATCCTAATTGGTATGTTGAAATTTATGTTTCTTTGATGGCATAGAATGCCCTTCTTGCCTTGTCTCTCAGATCAGTTCACACCTTGTGGGAAGTTAATTGTGGCGCTGATAAGTTTAGGCTATGGCTGTATAGTTTTTGTGTGCTCTAGGCAACAGTGTCGAGATGGAATTTGTATTTGTGGTCCTGGTGACTCGACCTTTGGAACACCATTATTTTGGTCTTACTGAGATTTACTGTCAGGGCCTAGGTCTGACAGAATCTGTGCATAAGATCTAGGTGCTGCTGTAGGCCCTCCTTGGTTGGTGACAGAAGCACCAGATCATCAACAAACAGCAGACATTTGACTTGATTCTAGCAGGGGAGGCCGGGTGCTGCAGACTTTTCTAGTGCCCGCGCCAGTTCGATGATATATATGTTGAAGAGGGTGGGGCTTAAGCTGCATCCCTGTCTAACCCCACGACCCTGTGTGAAGAAAATGTGTGTGTTTTTTGCCAATTTTAACCGCACACTTGTTGTTTGTGTACATGGATTTTATAATGTCATATGTTTTACCCCCAACACCACTTTTCCCATCAGTTTGTATAGCAGACCCTCATGCCAAATTGAGTCGAAGGCTTTTTGAAATCAACAAAGCATGAGAAGACTTTGCCTTTGTTTTGGTTTGTTTGGTTGTCAATTAAGGTGTGCAGGGTGAATACATGGTCTGTTGTACGGT